>NW_026067997.1:2564007-2614007 GCF_014885135.2 Alexandromys fortis
TATATATATGTTTTTTAGGTCTTGAACGACAGCATAGTATTTAGAGTACCCATCCATCTCCATATCTGGACTTCACTCAGACGCTCCCTAAGCCCTCTTTCAATTTCTTTGCTGTGTACTCCAGTGAACTGCAAACAAACAGATCATTTTCCTGATGGTGGGAAGGCGGTAATAGACTTTACTTCATTGCCTAGTGCCCTTCAGATACGCTTCCTACAAAACTCCTCGGCAGAACAAATATAGTTACTGAATTTGGTTACTGGTACACAATGAAATAATAGCGAAATAACACAGTTACATGGTTATAATATAGTTAACTCATGCAGCAAGTTGCACACAATAGCAAATGCAGTTAGGCAGAGAGAATGAAATTAAGGGTTAGAGGTAAAAGGGAGGATATATCTTTAGATGTGATTTGAAATGAAAAGCAGACACCCTCAGAAGGACATACAAAGATGTCACCAGATGATGCCCGAGGAAGAATTTTCTTGTTGTCAACTACAGCAAAACTGGGCAGGGATGAGGGAAGGGTGCATTCACTGGCTACCTGTCTCATATGTCCTTTCTTCTCCCCTTTCATGGCGTCTTTCCTGAAGAAGTCCTAACCAGCCTCCTGGCCTATATAATTGCTAAGTAGGTGGTCTTGCAGTTCTCCTCAGATTTACCCCATGAAACATCTCCAGCACAGCTGTCTGTTATCACCGCTGCTGGCCTACCATCTCCAAACCTAACATTGCTCACTGAGGTGGAGTAAGTGTTGCCTTCTTAGCTAGGCACTCAGGGCTTTGTCATACTCTTGGGTAGAGACCTACTACTCAAAGTATGTTCTGACACACCCGCAGCATCTGCAGTGCAGAGCCTCAGGGTCCCCCTGGACCATATTGGTTAGAGTCTATAACAAGGGCCCTAGATGATTCCCATGTGTTCAGTGTTTGAGAAGTACTGCTCCACTAACCAAAGTGCAAACATCCTCCATACTTTTCCTGTATCTCGTCCATCCCACTACCTCTATGTATCCTTCACGGCTGCCCATCCATTTATGCGATCATCTTATGTTCATTTCCAAGGTTGTATCACCCATGGGACCTTTCCCAGTCATCCCATGGACCAGGGAACCCTCAGACTGACCACTAATCCCTTATGACCAAATTTCCCATTCTAGATGGCAACTTTATTATAACCCTTTGACTTTGTCCTTTTGGCTGTAGAGGATTGCTCCATGGCTGGGAAAGAAACCCTAGGAGTAATCCATTCAGTGGCTGGCCAGCTAACTTCTCTCTCTTCATTTTTATAAAATCAGAAAGGGTGATTATCACTGATTGCTAAAACTGTACACTAGGGGATGGCCAATGTCATGAGCGGTTGTGGAAGCCATGTGATTCAGAAACAGAAATCTTGAGGGATCCAAGTAAGGGAAGACAGGAAGACAGACAACATACTGATGTGGCCAGCAGAGAAGCTGTAGGAAGTAGAGGCACAGAGCATAACATGATTCTAAACCTGCCTTAGCTGGTAACATTTGGGCTACTATAATCCCAGCTATTAACAAATGGTAAGACGGTGTCCTCATCTCTGAATATCTACAGTGTGTGCTTTAGAACAGTAGTGGAATGGGTTGAAATTGAATTCCAAGGAAGCAAAGCATCCCAGTGAAGAGACCTTGATAATAAAGAAGGCTTTATTATCGCTAATAAGGGCAACAGAGTGGTAGAGTGCCCAGCACCTAGTAGATGTCTCTGGTGTATTGTGCCAACTAAGTCAAAGAACCACAGGCCAGCATATATTTTTAATACAACCTATTCAGTGTCAGGGCCACGAAATTAGTAATTCCTCTCTCTCAGGAACCTGATCTCAGTCAACATTGTTTCAGCAGTACAATGATTTCTTGTAGCAAGTTGATTGTACCCAACGTGTTTCCAGGTGGTCAGCAATCTTCCTGCTTAACATTTAATCTCCTCTAGGTGGCTTTTAAATATTAAAGGACAAGGGATGTTCATGGAATGATGGATCGCTGCAGATTGTGTGGAGGCAGCTTCATTGCTGCCGTTGGGAAAGTTGCCTCTCCACAAGGGTCGGTGTCGGCCTACCTATGTGTGTGTGAACTTGGAGAGATCTGCAAGAGAAACACGCTTGTAGAGAAGTGAGCCCGATCATGCATGCTTTTCTTTCTGTGTGGGGAATCAAGCTGAATCTTATAACTGTCATTAAGCTGGTTTGGAAGGAAGGCAGACATAGAGCCCTAATATTACAAGAGCCTGGGGATTTCTTTCCCTTCTCTTAACTCCCTCTCGGAAAACACCCGTCCTCCAGATCCAGAGGTTTCATCTGCTTTTAAGCTGGAGGCTTCTTCTTTAATGGGTTTGTGACTCACAGGGCCTGGATGATGGTTGCTTTTTCTGCGTATAGAACTATAATCCTTCTCAATTATCAAAGACATAAATTACTATTATTTCCTTACCAGATCGAACATCTCGCTTAAATATGTGAAAGAAAAATTGTTGGTTGTCTGGTGAATTCTCCTCTTGGAAAAACTGCCTATTCTTAATCTACAAGTTCAATGAAAGTTCAAAAGTTTATCAGTGCAAACTCTATATTCTAATAATTCATCAACCGGCTTCTAGAGCCACATCAGGGGCCTCTGGGTTGAGACATTTGCGTCTCCCCTCCCATGTAAAAGTCATCAAACAGCACATTTCCTGGGCATATCACAAATACCTATTGATCACAATCAGAGCCCAGATGGTATAAAAGAGCCTGCCTGACACACAGTCCCTGGTGTCAATCACAGGAACAAATTGATTTTGACTGTTGGGCTACGTTTCTCCTACCCAAGCAGAATTCCATTCCCTGCTGCTCTATGAAGCATTTTGAGCAGACAGCATTTCTGAAGGAATGCTATAATCCAAAGTTATTGTGGAGCTAAGCTTGACGATCAGGAAAATGATGATTTTTAATGTACTCCATCAAAAAAGGCAGCGCCTTTCTCTGGCGCTGAAAGAGCTCTCATTAATTTCAAAATTTACTCTGCTTTGTGTGCGCTAATTAGGAACAAGGAAAAGTCTGATTTACATTTTTTTTCCCTGTGACAGTAGGAACCGCTAATTAACAGTATCAATACTTTTCTCTGACGAGGATTTGTTTTCTTGCTCACTTTTGGGATTAGTAATTTTCATTGGAAATATGAAAGCGCTTACACTCACGCCATCTGTCTTTCCCTTATGACACGGTCCTAGAACTCCATGCTGGAGGACAGTGTAGAAAGAGAGGGCCAGGAGCCCCCAATACTATTATAACCATTATAAGGCTCTGTGGGAGCCAGATAAGAAAGGGTCTTCTCTGATATTGTCCATTCCTGGGCCTTACGTTACTGCTTCATACATCAAAGCTGCCAGGACAAATTCACTGGGAAATGGACCTGGCTGGATCAGGGAAGTGTTTGGGATCTGAATGAAGGATAGCTTGGGAACCAAACTGTTCTGCTTATCTGGGTCTCCAGAACCAGGCTGGCATGTTTTCCACATGGTCTCTCATTCTTGTCACTTATCTAGCCCATGCCTTTTCTAGCCAATGAATTCCCACCTACATTCTCTCAGTGATGGCGGGAGGAGCCAGGTGACGCTTCTAGGTTACTTTTCTCTGAACATCTAAGCCCGCCTCTCGGACATCATTGACTGCGCCAAGAACGGGCACTTGACTCCAAAGAAACCAGTCCAGAGATAGGTCTAATCCAGTCAGATGTCCCCTCCCAGCACCCAGTCCTCTTGGAATGGAAAGCGTATCAGCTATGTAGTAATCCGAGGCCATACTGGCCTGGAGTTTTCAGACGTGTGTGTTCTGATGAGTCAGCGAAGAGAGTTCACCTGTGCAGAAGGGCAGGCACGAGATCAAAGTGGGAAAAGCGATGGAAGACATCAAGGGCCTGTCAGGATCTGAGGGCAGCCCTGGCTCTGGGTTTGCTGTACCAGGCATGTCCGACTCCCATGAAGCCAGCTCATTACGGCTAAGGATACTCTCATGCCTGCCTATTGTAGTCTCTTTTTTTTTTTTTTTTTTTTTTTTTTTTTTTTTTTTTTTTTATGACAGTGGCCTGAATGAGCTTATACCCTTTACAACCAGTTTGCCTTGACAGCAGAGTGTCCTGTCAGGGAGCTTCTGATGGGAATGGCAGTGTCCCTCCTCTGCATAGTCCACTGCCTGGGAACTCTGCAAGATTATGACACTTGCTTTTTCCTAATAAGACTGTTCCACAGCCTTAGAGCAAAACCCCAATGTGTTCAGTCTTTCTGTCTTCCCTTCAAAGGCCATGCTTCTTCTTATGATCACCTTTTCTCTCTCCTATGACATCTCACTGAGTCATTCTACTGTGTTCTTTTTTACTGAAAGAACACACCTGAAAGAACACACAATTTGCTGTTGTTTTTATTAAGGAAATAAGTCTAACTCCGGTTCCCTGGAACAGAGGCTGACCCTTGTGACCTGTTAGAATGTTCCAAAGCAGATGAAGTGACATTTGGCTTTGCTAAGGTCATAGGAAACCTTGCACCTTTTGCTTGTGCCTCTGGGAACACTGTCCTGAAAAAACTAAGCTGTCTTGTAAAAATAAAAAATTGTAGGGTCCCACCAAGTTGTCATGCTATGAGAAACCTGAGACATGGCGGATTGGATGAGAAAGAGCAGAGAGGAAAAGAGAGAAAAGGAAGAGGGGAGAAAGAGAGGTGAGGATGAAAGAAGGCAGGGAGGAAGAGAAGAAAAGAAAGAGTGATCAGGTAGAGGCAACCATGTATAGAAGACATCTTGCAAATGACGTCTCTAGCTCCAGATGATAACTTGTAGAAATCAGGCAACCAGAATATTCCTAGTCATCCACGGGACTCAGCCTCCTTGCCTTTCCTCCTCCTGCCCATGGATGTCCCCATCCTTCTCCTCCGCCTCTGACCACTCGGGTTCTTCTTCTGTCTCAGGTTTGGCTGATGCTGCTCTGAGGACCATTGTTATGCCATCTGTTTACTCTCATGCCCTAAAGCCACAGGACAGATCCTCTTCCTTATTTCCCCTTTCAGTCTCTGGGCATCTTGGCAGAGCCTTGGGTTGAGTGGACCCGGTGTGAGTTGATGCTCCTAAACCTCATTACTTTAAACCAAAGAGATACTGGCATTAGTAAAAACCTTTGTCCTTGGTTACACAGTTTTGATTGGGTATTTCTGATTTTCAAGAGTCTCATTTTTAGACTGGGTTCGAGTATAGGCTTTACATTTTTAGGATGGTTGAGGAAAATGACCGCTAGGAGCTCACAGAGAAATCTGAGGTAGCTGTCTGTGGTGGTATACATCTGTAATCACAGCACCTGGCATACTGAGGCAGGAGTATCAAGGGTTCAAGATCGCAGCGAGACCTTGTATCAAAACAAAAGCAAAAATTAAGAACCAACCACAAAGGGAATTCCACACGGCATACACAAAGAGGCATGTTTGCTTGTCCGTACAAGCCTTTATCATTTGTGGGCAACCAGAAGCGGGCTCTAGGTTTGTAGGTTAGTTCTAACTTAAATGAGGAATGTCTTTTAGTTGCATCACCTCTTTATAAAACCTGTATCGTTTGGATTTCTCCTGACCCTCTAAAACCCCATGTTTCCGGAACATTCTCTCTCTCTCTCTCTCTCTCTCTCTCTCTCTCTCTCTCTCTCTCTCTCTCTCCCTCCATTTCCACGGACCCTTTGGCTCTCCTTTCCTATGCAGCATTCTTTCTCGGAGTTCGGAGTGCTCAGAAAGCTCATTAGAGTCCAGCCTCCTCAATTAGGCAGAATAAACATGCATTACTCTGAACGCACCACAGCAGAAACAGACCGAGTTCAGGCAAAGTGTTGGCCCGGCACCTAGGGATTTGACAAGAAGTTTATTTCCTTTCCATCAAATTCAGCTCACATCCTCCTGTATCTTTCTATATAAGTAATTAAACTCTTATCTTCAGTTTTCAAAGGCTCACCGCTTTCTCTTCTGTTCGTATCCATTTCCTCTTCATTCACGGCATACACTTATCTATCATTGTGTGTATACTATTCATTTGTGGGATCATCTGCTGGTAGATTTTCCCATTTCCCTAGCCTCACAATCACAAAATCAGCAATATGAATAGCAGGGGAGCTAAACTGAGAAGCTGAGGTCTTCTGTAACAGAGCAAAATAGAACATATTTTAAGTGTTCAGATTCTCAGACAATTAATATGTATGTGTATTTATACATATATACACACATTATATATATGTATATATACATATACACACATACATACTATAAAACCACCTCACCTCTCCCTGGCAATTGTAACTGTATAAATTCTAACTGTTCTCAGGCACATGGGCTACAGGGAACATTCACCACCTTCTTCTATTCATGCTCAGAGGTCGTGACTAAGATAAATAGATTTCAGAGAAGCCGCGGTGTGGGTGTGCTCCCAGTGGGAGGAATTTCATGTTCTAGTCTCCTCTGCTGAACACCTAGACTGTTAGAGACTTTGCAAAGTTTGTACTTGATTCTTCACGGGAGGATGTGACTCAGGCCAGAGTGTGACAGCTCTCTGACAGGACAGTGTGAAGGCACACAGCCCTGGAGTGAAAAGTTCAAATGCAGGCTAGGCATGCTGGGGAGGAAGAGGCAGCTGAAGGCTTCTCCGGAGCAGCTTTTGCAGAAGTTGTGACTGCTAACCCATATTTCAGAAAGAAACACGCTGGGCTGCCTTCTTCCATGATACCCGTTGTTCCAGCACACACGTGTATACATGCACACACAGCACACTTATATAGACCCCTACTCAATGTGTTGAGAAGTATTTCCTGCTCCTCATCACGATGCTGAACTGTGACACTGTCTTTAGTTCCTTAGCAACCACCTGACATGTCACCCTTGCAAAGCTGTGGTCAGCTGAAAGGAGAGGGAGTGTGTTGGGATGGGGAAAATCCTGATTTAATCACAAATGTGTGTGAAAAGTGGAAGGGCTGGATGAAGGGGCCGGTCAAGTGAGCTGTAGTTGAACACGTGTTTTTGATTAAGGTTCATGTGAGCACAGAAGTCCCCTTTAAGTTCTTTTTTATTGAATAATTTCCCTTTGATCCCTAAGTAACTAAACGAAAAACCAGCACTTGCCATTAACCTGGGACCTGGAGCCCAATGGTAGGATTCCTTTGCTTGATTTGCTTGATTGCTGAGGCAGGGGCATTGCCAGATGAGGGCCTTGCCGCCGCGGTGGAGGACATCCAGCTTTATTTCCCAGTTGGTCTTTCCACCCATCTTTTGGATGGGATGACAATGAACAGCTGAAGCAATTACCCCACATCTAACATGGAGCTTTCTTTTCCTTGTGATTGACTTCAGAGATGATGCTCAGCTAATCAATACTGGGGACATGTGAGGTGTTGGTTACCTCAAGACTCATGTTCCAAAGAGAGGACAGAGACAGACATTTGGGACCTTGGCAATTAAGACCGTCTTTCCTTTCCTTGTCCCATCTGTTAGAAATGAAGTAGAAATGATTTCTTTATATTTGGCTTTGTGGACCATACTAAATTATGGAGCTAGGAGTGTTACTCAAAGCCCCGGATTTGGTCCAAAGTACCAAATCCTAGAACCGGTTCATTGAAATGGAAAGAAAATCAGGGGTGGGGGAAGCACTGAAGAATTATTTTTGAAAGAGAGGAAGAAAAAGAGGGAGGAAAGATGAGAGAGAGAGAGAGAAAGAGAGAGACAGACACAGTGGTTTTACCATGAGAGAGAGAGACAGAGACAGAGAGACTAAGAAAGCAAAGATTAAACAGCTCTGAGCATTAAAACAACAACAATTGAAACAATGAAATTCACTTCGAATTCCCGGTTTCCGTATTTAAATGTCTGATCAGTCATTCAGTTCCAGGGGAGACATGGTGTTTGAAGGCCACTTTGTAACGGTTTCACCCTGGTTCGGATTATTTGAGATCCAGGGGGAGAATGTGCATTCTCTGCGAAAGCAAATAGAAAACATATCTGAGCACAAATCGGAAGAATGATTACCACACTCACGCTCTGTACCCATTACTGGGTCCCCAAGGCTCTCGTTCTGTTTGCTTTGGCACTTTTTCTTTAGCGGGACCATGGTCGGACTCGGTGGGAGAAACAACAACAGCCCACAAAACCCTCAGCAGAGAACAGAGGGCGGCAGAAATGGATGGGTTGAAAGGCTACTGCCAGCTTCCTTGTGGGGAAGCTGCTGGGGGAGGTCCCCTAGGCTCCCATGGAGGTCTTTGCTGTGTGTTTGTCAGGACATGCCTGGCCATCTGCAGGAGGGGGCATCTCTGTTCTCATCTCAATCTCCAGAAGGGTCCCATTCAGGGGATAATGAAAAATGGCATTTCCACAAAGTGGAGAGAAAACGCATTGTTTCTCTAGCGCATTATGCTCCACGCTGCTCGGGAGACAACTCTTCATAGCCTGTACAAAGAATTATCCATCTAACTCAGTGTGCGGTGCGGCAGAAAAGTTGCAATGTGTCTTTAAAAGGGCTGTCTCCACATGGTAAAACCACTGTCTCTCCTGCTCCCACCAACAGAATAGCGGCTGTTTCTAAGCAAAGCCACTCAAGAGCTTAATGATGACCCAGAATAAACACCTGACATTCAGCAGCTCTCAACCTCTCCTGTGTTTAGGCATGAATTGTTCATTTCTATGCCTTTTGTATCCGGCCTGAAGGAAAGACAAATGAAACAAGGAATGATTTACATTATCAATGGAGGCAGAGGGTATGCCTGTGTTTATCTGATCCCCTTTTATTGTGTAACACAGCGGGTGAGATAACACACTGGCCATTCAGTGAGAGCCACCCACCCTCTCCATTTCCATGTTGACTTTAATTCTGAAATAGATTTTAAGAGCACAGCCTATGTAGTAGCACGAGGCTTCTCTGGTTCAGGCGTGTGGGAGAAAGACGGTGTTCTCATTTAGTGTCGGGTTTTGCCTCTCATTTGTGTCTCCACAGAGCCTGCAGGAAGCCATCTGCTGGAGCTTTCCCCCTGACTCACAGCAGAATCGGTACTGCACTTCACGCCGATTGGGGAGGATGCTCAGCTTCAGCTGACCTTGAAGTCTCTGCAATGTGCCAGAAACTTGGAACCAGTTAGCCAGGTGGGAGGAAACATGGTGTGCGTGCAGGGTCGTAGAGACTGGGAAAGCGTGCTTTTTTTCTACCCAAAACCGGTTTTCTCAGTCTAGCCTGGAGGAGGAGGGCTTGTGACACACCCTGTAGGCCCTTTAGCACCACATCTGCACCTGATGCTCCAAGACTAAGTTCAGTAAATTTCCCCCACAGAATGAAAAAGTACCTAATCTCATTCATCAGGAGTTGGTAGTTGGTCTAGCGGGATGGTTGAGATGGGGGAAGGACAGAGTGGAAAAACAAGAAAAGAGATACCTTCATTGAGGGAGCCATTATGGGACTGCAAGAAACCTGGCACGAGAGAAATTCCCAGGAATCCATAAGGATGAGCCCAGCTGAGACCCTAAGCAATAGTGGAGAGGGTGCCTCAACGGGCCTTGCCCTGTAGTCTGATGACTGCCTTAAATGTCATCATAGAGCCTTCATCAGCAACTGATGGAAGCAGATACAGAGACCCACAGTGGAGCACTGGGCTGAACTCCCAAAGTTTAGTCAAAGAGAGAGAGGAGTGATAATATGAAGAAAGGGGTCAAGACCATGATGGGGATACCCACTGAAACAGCTGACCTGAGCTAATAGACCTGACAGGGAAACCAGCATAGGACCAAACTAGGCCCTCTGAATGTGGGTGACAGCTGTATGGCCGGGGCAGTCTTTGGGGCCACTGGCAGTGAGACCAGGATTTATTCCTACTGCTTGTACTGACTTTCTTGAACCCAGTCTCTTTGGAGGGATACCTTGCTCAGCCTAGATATAGTGGGCAGGGCCTTGGTCCTGCTTCAAAGCAACGTGCTAGACTTTAGTGACTTCCCATGGGAAGCCTTATCCTCTCTGAGGAGTGGATGGGAGTGGAGTGGGGGGTAGAAGGGAGAGGGAGCAGGAGGAGGGGAGGGAGTGGAAACTGGGATTAGTATGTAAAATGAGAAAAGATAGTTTTAAAAAAATAAATAATTAAAAAAGTAATATTATAGCCCAGGATGGTTGAAACTCATTCTGTAGCCAAAACTGGCCTCAGATTTACAGTGATCAGTAGATGGAAGTTTTTGTCTTGCCTGCTCCCACAGGGATTCAGTACAAGGAAACACACAGAGGCTTATATTAATTATAAACTGGTTGACCCATTAGCTCAGGCTTATTTTTAACTAGCTCTTACAATTCAACCCATAATTCTTGTCTATGTTTAGTCATGTGGCTTGGTACCTTTTCACAGTAAGGCATTCTCATCTTGACTCCTCTACATCTGCCTGGTGACTGTGTCTCTCTGTCTTTTTGCTCCTCTGCATCTGCCTCACGACTGTGTCTTTCTGCCTTTTTTCTTCCCAGAATTCTTAGTCTGGTTTCTCTGTTTACACTTCCTGCCTAACTACTGGTCAATCAGCATCTTATTAAACTAATACGAGTGACAAATCTTTACAGTGTACAGGAGCATTATCCCACAGCAGTGATTCTCCTGCTTCAGCCTGCTAAGTCCAGGACTAAGGGAAAACACCACTGTGCCTGGCCTATAGACAGCTTTGTGTGACATGGGCACTTTAACATTAGGCTTCTAATAATGAGTGGGAAATGCTCTTCTTTTGTTTGTGTGCCCTTTGCTCTCTGTCATCAGCGTTTTTGGGTTCTAGTGCACAGGACTTCCATTTCCTTGGTTACATTTATTTCTAAGTATTTTGTTTCTTTTGGTGTTACTGTAAGAGGGTAGATTATTGTGGTTTTTTTTTTTCTGGATAGTTAGTATACAGAAATAGAACTGAATTTTGTATGTTGTTTTTATATCCCTCAGCTTCCCTGAAATAATTAACTATTTGTTATCTTAGTAGCATCTTTAGGGGATTCTACACATAAGATTGTATCATTTGGAGAGGCAATTTTAGTTTTTCCATTACTCTGTGGTTGTCCTTTGCTTCTTTCTTCTGACTAACTGCTTTTTGTAAAGCTTCCAGTTTTCGGTGGAATAAAAGCAGTAGAAAGCCTGGGTATGCTGGCTTAGGTCTTCAGCATGGAAGAAAAGCTCTGGTTTGTCACCGGTGACTAGGATGTTAGTTATGAGTTTCCATATTTGGCCTTTGTTGTAAGAGGTAAATTTCTTTTATATCTACCATTAGACACAAAATGGTGTTGAATTTTTGTCAATTGCCTTTTGACATCTACTGAAATGGTAGTGTGATTTCGTCCTTGATTCTGTTAACATATTTCTCATGTTGCTTTATCTTTGTTGACTCATCCTTGCACCCAAAAGGTGAGTCCCACTTGGTCATGGTGTATGATACTTGGGCTTCTACATGGAAAATGAGGACTATCATATTATATTCTCCTCACCCCCCACAAAAACCAATGCACATCAGATTAAAATTCTTAAATGCAAGACCCGAAAGGATAAAATTTTTGAAAGAAAAGAGAGAAAAGTTATAACATTAGTTACAACAATGGAACAAGCAACGAAAACAAATACAGACATGTATGATTACATCATACTAAAGGCCTTCTGTATAATAAGAGAGCAAAAGGACAACCTACAGAGTGGGAGAAAATATTTTCTACCTGCCTATATGATAAGAAACCCCTACAACCCAGCAGCTAAACAAACATAAGCAACAATCAAATAGCTTATTTTAAAAATGCTCAATGAGCTAGAGTAGACATTTCTCAAAATAAGACACACAAATGACCCCTAGCTATGAAAAGATACTCAAGATTATAACCATTATGAAAATGCAATTCAAAACCACCATGAGCCGGGCGATGGTGGCGCACGCCTTAAATCCCAGCACTCGGGAGGCAGAGGCAGGCGGATCTCTGTGAGTTCGAGACCAGCCTGGTTTACAGAGCGAGTTCCAGGACAGGCTCCAAAGTCACAGAGAAACCCTGTCTCGAAAAAAAAAAAAAAAAAAAAGCACCATGAAATCAATACACACAAACAAGAAAATAGACTCAGTGGGTTGTATTTATATATTTGTACATACATATATAGGTGTATATGATGATAACAATCAAAGCAAAAGGGGCTGTCAACTTGAGAGGGGACATGGGAGGGCCTGAGGGAGGAAAGGGAGGGAAGAAACTGATTTAATTCTACTTCCATTAAAAATATATTTTAGAAAGGCATCAGAAGACATGTAATTGCTATTTAACACTTTATTTCCACAATATTTCTGTTGATATACAAATAAAAGATTTTTAAAAAGATATATTTTAAAGGCCCACAATGAGATAACACTTCACATCTGTTGAGATAGTGTTTACCACACAGAAGGTAACTCACATTGGAGAGAATACGGAGAAATGGTTATAAAATAGGGTGTCCGCTATGGAAAGCAATGTAGAGATTTTCAAAACTTAAACATAGAATTAGCCTATGTTAGCAATTCCAGTTCTGGATCTTCAAAACAATTGAAACCAGAACTTAAAGCTATACTGCAGCACATTCCCAGTGACCGAGGAACAGAAACAACCCAAATGTCCTTTAGATGGCTAAATGTGGCACACACACACACACACACACACACACACACACACACACACAGAGAGAGGCACATAATGGAGTATTACTTATCCCCGAAAAAGAAGAAAGTTCTACTTATTCCCAGAAAGGGGGAAAATTCTGCCATGCCGATACCATATCTGAACCTGGAGGACATCATACTGAGCAACACAGTCAATCCCAGAAAACCAAATCCTGTATGATTCCACTTATAGGAACATTCTTTTCTAATTTAACTTTATTTATTGATTCTTTGTGGATTTCACACCACGCATCTTGATTCCACTCATCTCCCTGTCCCTTCACATCCCATTGCTCTGCCCTTGCAATGCCTCCTGCCCATAAAAAAAAAAAATTAAAAAAGAGAAAAATGTCATCGTGGAAGCCGTAGTGTGGCACAGAGAATCACACATTTTACCCTTTAGTCCATACATCTTTAGTCTCAGGTGTTCTTTGCAAAGGGCCCTTGGTCCGGTTTGATGTCTCTGGTTTCTACACTGTCAATAGTGTAGACGTCCCTCCCTGGGACTTCTCTTGGACATCCTGCTGGCCTGTGTCATAGAGATCCCACAGCTTTGGGTCTGCAGGACTGGCCCCTTCTCAGACCTCAGCAGATCCTAGGTGAGGTGGATGCTGGGAGGGGGCCATCTCATAGCCCTGGCTCTGAGCCTGGGTGGTTGATGGGTTGCTCATCCTGCCAACTCTTCCTCATCGTCACCCGCAGGGTGAGCTCTCCAGCACTGCCCCTGACTAGCTCACCCTATGCAGTAAGCAGCAAGGGGTGGCCAGTTCTCCTGCTCTCAGACCCGTGGGGCTGGCTCACACCCATCTACACCACCGGGACTGCAGCTGGTGAGAGGCAAGGCTGGCTCTCTTGTTCTCATGACCTCAGGGCCAGCTCTCCAACCCGCCACAGGCAGGAAGGGGTTGGGGGTGAGGGGCAGGGGTCTCTTTCCCTCACCCATGCCGCCATATGATAGATAAGCGGCTAGGCCAGATCTTCCATGCTCACGATCTGGGGGTGCCTGCTCATCTGTGTCCCCCCACTCTCCCACCCCTCCCATCTTCATGTCAAAGGGGGCAGCTCTGTGGTGCTGTCTAGGTGGGGTGCAGGACCCACTCTCCCAAATGCTGCAGTTGGTGGGGGTGGCGTGGGGCTGGCTCAGTTCTCCCAACCTGCTGCAGGTGCCCAATGGTGGGGAAGGGGAGGGCATTTTCTCTTGCCCACGCCTCCATGTGGCAGACAAGGGAAGTGGGACTAGACCAGCTAGCTAGTGCCCCTGCTAAAAGGGTCAGCTCTCACCTGTTCTCTAGAGTGCTGCAGCCAGTAAGGGGAAGGGCCAGTTCTCTCTAGTGCTGCAGTCAGTGAGGGGCTGCTTCAATTCGGTGAAGCCGCCCAGCAAACCCTTGTTTTCCCCCTTGCCACCCAGGATGGAGAACCCCAGGATGCGGGTCTTCTGTTGGTCATGTCCTGTTTTCTGCTTCCTGCCCAGGGCAGAGAACCCAAGAACTTTTTAAATTAAATTATAAAAAAAAAAATATAGTTGATTGTCCACATTTTAAAAACTGGCTTAAACAGAAGGAAAATGTCAACAAAACTAAACGCTGGCAGAGACGTAGAACAAAGGGAACTCTTATCCATTGCAGGTGGGGATGCAGCCATAGAACAGCTACTCTGGAAAAGCCTGGCAGTCACTGATGAAGTGAAACATTTACGATCACATAATTCAATAATGCCAGTCACCAGATTATATTTCAGAGAAATGAAAATTGATGCTGTTTACAGAAGCCTCTACACAAATATTTTTAGTGGCTCACTTCATAATTGCTCAGACCTAGAAACAACCCAGGTGTCCTTCAATGGATGAATGAATTAACAAACTGTGGAACATTCATTCAGTGGAATATTTACTCAGTGATTAAAAGCAACAATTTGGATGAATCTCAGAGGCATTGGAAATGCATCCCCAGTGAAAGAATCCTGTCTCAAAGGATTCTGTAGCTATGTGATTGGATTTATGTTGATGTCTCATGAAGATAAAGTTGGAGTAACTGCGAGGAGGTCCCACCGATGTCACATGGGGGTATTAGCCAATGGAGCTGACCTGCATCCTGATTGTTGTGGAGGCTATGGGCATTTATATGAACTCTGAAATTCATAGGTATGTGATTGTAGATACATGGGTAGATTTAAGTGCGTGATGATTGAGAAGTAGGGACTGGAGACATGGCTTAGCGGCTAAGGGTCATTTACTACTCTTCCAGAAGGCCTGAGTTTGGATCCCTGAACCTGCAACATGCAGCTCACAGCCATCGGTAACTCCAGCTCCAGGAGCTCTAAGGCCCTCTTCTAGCCTCCCAGGCAGCTGCATGCGTGTGCACCTACTCATACACAGACATATAAGTAAATTAAAATAAACATTAAAAAATAAAGAAGTCATTTGAAAGCTGGACATGGGGACGCTGGGGCCTTTAATCCCAGCACTTAGAAGGCAGAGGCAGGCCGATGCCTGTGAGTTCAAGGCAAGCCTGGTCTACAAAGAGTTCCAGGACAGCCAGAGCTGTAACAGTGAGACCCTGTCTTGAAACAAACAACAAACAAACAAACAAACAATACGTTTTGAAAAGAAGTCGTCTAAGGAGAATGGCTGTGATGTTGTTGTTCCTCAGGGAGGCCCAAGGCTTCTCTTTCTTTGCCCCCAGAGCTGCATGGATTCCCTCCACCTGTGTTCCTTCTCTCAGGGCTGAGCTAAGGCATTCCTCCATGCTTCTCCATCAAGACAGCTGTCCAGAGTAAAACTCACTAAAGCAAGTGTCATGCCATGGCTCCATATGCAACCCCACCAAATCTACCTGGCGCAGCTAGAAGAAACTCCAAGATGCTTGCCTCTGGCCTCCAGCAGCCTATAGTCTGGCCCCTATTCACTTCCTCTTTCCCGGTCGGTCCCCCACCTATTCCTTCCTCCCTCTCACACCGTGTTCCACCCCTTCTTTTCTGGAAGTATGTTTTGCTTAGCACTACTTCAGCGTGATTTTCTCTGCCAGGAGATGACCTCTTGCACGAATCTGTCTGGTTGCTATTTCTAACCATTTAAGGCCTCACTGAGGTCACTCCTCATAAAGAGTGCTCTGCACGACCCCTCCAGAGTCCTGTTCTTGCACAGTCTCCTCTCTCTCCGCACTGAAGAGTTCTCTCTGCGCAGTCTCTTCTCTCTCGGCACGGAGCCGGAGCCATCCTGTATGACGAGGCTTTGCTGCAGACGCTGGCTTTCCTAGTGCAGCATGAAATCCTAGCTCTTCACTGTGACCTACACTGTGACCTCATTTTCAGGCATCACGCACTCCACTCTCACGAGGTAAGCTCACCTGACTGCCTAACCCCTGATGACTCCCCCTGCAGCTACCCTGCCTGTGTTCCGCAACATGCCAAGCGTGTTTCCACCCTGACACTTTCCACTTGCCATACCTGTTTCTTGGAAGCTGTTCTTCCATATAGCTTCCTGCTGTGCTTTCTGCTCAAATGCCACTTATTCAGACATGTTCCTGTCTATAAAACACCAGGCTCTTTCTCACTACGTATTTCCTTTTTTCCCCTACATCATTTGTAATAATGTGACTTGTGTATCTCTGTTTATTTGTTATGGGTCACCTAGCTCTTCTTCCCAGGCTGGCAGCCACAAGAACAAGGTCTTTGTTTTACCCATCACTGTCTCTTTCTGTGCTCCTCAACTTCCCTCCAACTGATGTGAGCTTGGCAAGGGGTGGGTGCCGGGAGGCACTGTGGGTATCAGCAGCTTTGCAGGCTATCTGCAGCATGTTTGTTGGCCTTCCTCTGCCCTCTTTGCCTGGGTACAAGCTTCCTATGGTCCAGCACCCAGAATATAGTGGGCTCCCAGGAATAGCTGTAGGATGGACAGATAAAATGAATGAAACATTAGAGGCCTTGGGATAGTTCAAGGGGCTCTTCCATCTTCAACTTGGGCTTTCTGAGTTTCATAGCCCAAAAGTAGAATAATGGCGTTCATTGTTCACAGCAGGGAACCTCTACTGGAATCTATTTAAATTTCATTTAAAATTCCCACTCAGTTAAAAACACAGCACTTGATGGCTTCTCTCCTATGCTAAGAGCCACAATGCATTTTCACAAGGCCTCTACTGTTTCCTCTGTCCACTCTACTAGCTTTTGGTCCCGCCTAAGAGTTCTTCCTTCAGTTCCTCCTGCATATTGCTCCCTGTTTGCCCATGGTATCTACGCCAAGGGCTTTGTCCATTTGTATGATTCTCCGGGTCCAAACAATGTTGGTGATGCTTTCTTGCCCTTGCCATCTCCCATTAAACCTTGCTTCCCGAAGAGACACCTCTATGACATTCAGAGAAGGCCAAGTCCTATATCAGACTTTCAAGCCACTGCACACCTCCCCTGAGTGCCACAGACAGACAGTTGTGACTTGGCATGTATGCTGGATGATTCTGATTTCCAACTTGATTGGCTTGAGAGATTCCTTCAAGAATAGCAGTGCATGTTTCTGGGTGCATCTACTAGGGTAATTCCAGAGACAATCGACACGTAGAACAGGACGGCAATGGAGGGGAAGTCCCATGCTGGAGGGGAGCAGCATCATCCAATAGGCTGGGGCTGGGTGGAAGAAAGCAGAAACACGAACATCCAGCTCTCACTTTTTCAGCCTTTCAATGCAGACTCATCTGAACATCTCTGCAGGGAGCTTCAGGCCCTCAGGTCTAAGACTGAGACTGCGTCACTGGTTCCCATGTTCTGAAGCTTCCAGTTTCTTGGACTGAGGAGCTTCTGGGTTCTTGGATTCTCCAACTTGCAGGCAGCTGTTGTTGGATGATTCTCTCTCCTGTCATGCTAATAACTGTAATATACACACACACATACACACACACACACACACATACCTAAAGCACTCTGACTAGAAAGCATGTACTTCATTTACTATTTCCTCAGTGCTTCTGAGAGAGAAAAAACAAACAAACAAACAAAAAAACTACAGTTCCCCATTGTCCATCATCAGATCCTCTAAAATCTGTTAGGGCATGGCATGCAACAGGCTTTCAATAAATATTTATCAAATGGGGATGTTCATTCATGGCACAAATGCTGCTCTTTTTTCCTGTATAGTTTCGGTTTCAGGATGAAGTGGTGAAGGTGACTGTTTAAAAAAGCCCCACAGTAACATATTAAGGCCTAGCTCCTTCATAGAGAGTCCAAAAGCTTTTGGTAGTCTAGAGAAAGTGGGAAATAGGATGGGAGTTTGGAGGGGCAGAGGAGATGTACCCTGAACTGCTGAACCCCACCTTTGGACTTTAGGGCCACCCTGACTGTCAGCAGTGTCACAGGATCAATCTACTACCCAATAGTACAGCTGTTGATCAATTTGTTAAATTTTTCAACAACAGTGTGTGAAATTCTCTTTCTGCCTTTTCGCTAAGACACCAAGCGTGGGAGTAAGAACAGAGCAGCAAGATCAGTTCAAGATCGGGTAACTTTGGAGCTGCAGGCTGAGTCCTGCTGTGAGCTTCTTGACTTTGCGGTGCATAGGACCTGAGTTTCCGAGGTCAAGGTAGGTTCCCAGTTGGTGAGCTCATGAGCTCTTGGGAAAGGAGAACGCACCAGTCAGGTGACCTTAGGCATGCTGGCTGGCTTCCTGCCCGAGCTGCTCTGCTCGGACCTTTAGTGGCGGCCCCTTACTTGAGCTTTGCAGGAGATGTTATTTCAGCACGTGCCAGCCCTGCTGCTCCCTGGCATCACATGGCACAGATTTGAAGGCCCAGATGCCTCAGCTCCTCACGACACCAATTACATTTGACTCTCGAGGGCGGGCCTAGCACTGGGATTTTAAAAAGCTCCCGTGTAAGGGCAGCCAGAGTTGACACCATAAGACATATTAGTGCCAGGGATCGATTTTATTTTTCTTTCTCCCTCGCTTCTTTTCCAGTTCACAGATAGACTCGAGGATGGAGCATGAGTTGGGTAGACCTCTATGAGAGTCACCAGGGAGCCTACGCTGATTCTCTGTATTTCAATCGTGCCCCTTTAGTATAGGCTAGATTTGAACTCAGCTCAGCTTAATCATCTAGAGGGAAACGGCCAATAGGTAGAAGAAAGGAGGCGAGAAGAAAAACCCTGCACAATCCAAAAGCTTGTGTGATGCGCCCATCGTTACCCACAGCCTTTGCCGTCTCAGTCTCCGGGCGCCTCATTTTCTCACTCTCTCACCCATCAGGGAAGATGGAGGGGTTGCTGACCCACTGGCCTTCTGTGCCTTCCTCACGGAACCTCCTTTCGCAGCGTCTAGAACGGCTTCCTTCTTTTCGTCATCTGCTGACGAGGATGGCCTCGGCTGAACTGGTAGCTGGCATCACAGCCGCTGGCTCTCCCAGTTGAGAAAATCTTCCTCTCACAGTGGAGTCGGTCAGAACAGCATCCTTCACAGTGCGGCCATGGAAGCTGCACACCTGGGCGGTTATTACATCCATTATGACCCTGCGGGCTCCAGCACGAGGGGCCAAGTTTGTATTGGATGCCCCGGCTCTGGGGTGGGCTGCTCTGGCAGATTAAAACAAGCCTTCCACACCACCGGGGCTATTGGCATTTCTTTAGTGAAGTCTAAATTTCCAGACCAATCAGTCTCTGCCCCCTTCGTTTATTCCCTGGCATTAGAGGGGCTGCCAGGGAGGGACTCCGTTCCATGCCCCTGGTTCCCCTTCCCCCAGAGGGCCGGCAGCCCTTTTGTTGGTTTGGCTCTCCACTTAGATCATGGAAGTCACTTCAGATCCAACTGGGCACCGCTCTGCATTTCATTTGTGTCTTGGCAAGGTTACCGTATTATTACTTAACTCTGCTGCTGCTACTCAATAAGTGGGAGCTGATTGGAATAACCACAGGAGTTGCTGGATTCCCCTAATTTTAGCACGGAGTTAAAGCTCACTCCCACAGTTGGAAGTTAAAATAGGCTGCCAGCCCACAGAAATGCCCACCCACCACACCTAATTGTCACCCCGCTGATGCCTGTCATGGAAGGCAATGGGGAAGTCAAAAAAAAAAAAAAAAAAAGAACATTCTTAGAAACAGGGTTCCTCTTGGAGGACACCTGAGGTCCTTGTGGTCTGGCCCAGTGACTCTGAGACTCTCAGATGGTGAAAATTTGCACAATGGTTCAGCTGCTTTGCTCAATCCCTGTTTAACAGGCAGTCTGAGGAGAGAGCTCCTGCAGAGAACAGAAACTTCTGTTTAGGGCTGTCTCTCAGATGAGTCATTCCTTCAGTCCAGATGTGGACGGGACAATGACCCTGAACAAGCTAGGTAATTAGGAGAGCAGAAAAAACGATACTTAATCCAAACAAACTTCCTTTTCTTGGTGTCAGAGCAATCAACCGCAGTCCAAATGGCTACATCTTCTTAAAGACAAAGAAATAGAGATGGTAGTTTCTTGTCCAAGGCTCCCTTCAAAGCTCCAAGGACTCTTTGCTGTTTCTTCATATTGAAGGCCATGTGTCATTGGCAGTGACCTGAGGGGTTACTTTCTCAAACAGTGCCCACTGTTCCATATTGCTCTTCAGGAATTTTCACCAACATTAAGTTGTGGGATACCCATGACTTCCCAGGGAAGCACCGATTTTCCAGCTGTCAAGGGCAATGGGGGCAGTCCTTGGAGGAAGAGAAAATGCTTTACCCACTAAGCATTTCTTAAAGGGTCCCTAGGAAATGACCAGAGTTTAATCAAGTCTGCCTGGCAGTGGTCACCCACTCCTCCCCTCTCATCATCACAGCCTTCTTCAAGATGCTGTGGCCTCTGTAAGACCTTGTGGCAGGACTAGAAAAAAACCTCCTTGCACCCGTGTGGGCTCTTGGTGTCACATTAATCATCTTCAATGACATCTTGCACCATGCTACTCTTGCTCCCAGATATCCAGTGACTTTCTAGGACCCACAGGGTGAGCATAGCCTCGGTCCTGATGCTTTTCTTCATTGGAGTAACTATTCTCTAACCCCCAGACCCAGCGTTTGCCACTGTTCTCCTGTGAACATCCCTTTGCGGTTAGACTCTGTCACCTCCATCTACCTGTTCAGACTTATTGCCTCACCTTTGACAACTTGTATTCTGCAAATGTCATGCCTTCCATCCTCTTGTCCATCCAGTCGTATAACCTAAAACTCAGCTTACATCTCTGTTCCTATATGTAGCCATTGCTAGTCTTCCCCAAAGTATTACGATTTCCCTAATTTTGAATTTTTATAACTAGTTTTACCACAGTTTTGTTGGCACCTATTTTTTTTCAGTTGAACCCCTTTGAGGATCCTATTTTTTTTGTATGTGTGTGATTATTTGTTAGTTGATTATATTTTTAGGAGCTGGAATTTCAAACATGTGGGATGTGTAGACAAATACAAATCCAAGAAAGCCCAAGAGTGACATGGATAATTGGGCCTGAAGAATCGGGTTAACTGATTGTTCTTAAAAATCTACCAGAACCTACTGTTTCAGGAATTTCTGTGTGATAAAAGGCCACAACTATGTGCTGAGAACACTTGCTCATGGAGTTGCGCTTCTTTGAACCCATCACAGTACCAATGAGACTTAGGCTGGTTCATTTTTTTTTTTTCTGGAGCTGTAAGCCCATGACCAGGCTTATTCACACATTCACTGAAACAGGCCAAGCTCAGAACCAAATGATGAAAATGAAAATGAATCAGGGACTCCCAAGGGTCTCACATATGGCAGTTTTGAATCTATTTTTTCTTCACTATCATAATTGTTTTTCCTATTCATTTTCTTTGGTTGAATACATAACTGGAAAAAAATGAGGTAGTGGTGCTGATAGAAATGAATAAGTGCATGGAAACAGTGAAACATCTACAGGGACAAAATTAGGCAGGGAAGAAACAAGAGCAATCTCGGTATCTCTCTGCAAGGCCCCCCACTCGTGCCCTGGCCAGCACCACTGATCAGGCTTGTCCTGCTAGGCAGCAGGTGCCTGCTTGCCTCGGACAGAAAGCAAGCGCTGTAATGGGAAAGCCAGCTGCATCTGGCCCTGAGACGTCATGCATGCCCTGCTTCCCCTTTCTGTCTTCACTGAAGAGGGAGAAATGATCGAGTAGCTAAAAAGAGTCCAAGAGGAGGCTCTGTGCATTTTTCTTCATTCATGGGGATTTAAAGTCAAACTCCATCTTGACATTTTAAAGCAGGGTTATGTCCCCTTGATTGAATTGTGTGTGTGTGTGTGTGTGTGTGTGTGTGTGTGTGTAAAACCTGAATTGCAACAGAAATAACCAACCTGATAGAATATCATGCCCTGGAACATTCTTTTCCTTGTAGAGTACAGCCACTGTAGCACACTGGAGCTGCTGCTTCTTTTCACACTAGTTAACAGATAGCATTAAGCGTGATTCAAGTCAGAGTTTGGCATCACGTCTGGTGCCTTTCATTAAGAACTGAAAACACTCTTAAGACTCTTGCTCCAGGAAGCTCTTCTGACATGTTAATAGTATTGCTTTAGCAATAGCAGAGAAAAAAAATCCATGAACTCAGACTCATAGAAGGTGAATCAAGAATTCATCCAAAATGGAGCGCCTCCTGGGTGATGGGGTGGTTTTCATTTGGGATGTCAGCGTGGCATTCTGTGCTTGACATAAAAGTTCCCCTTAAAAAAAAAAAACCTAAACGACGGCTCATCTTTTTTAAAATCAAGCAGAGTTATCTAAAGTGCTCTTTCTAGAAGACTATCAAGAAAGGAAGAGAGAGCCGTCATTATGACTAGTCAGCTCCAGGAGTTGGGGTAACCATCCTTCGAGGACTCATGTCTCTTGAGCATTGGCCACTGTCCTTTAGACGGGATGGGGAGATGTAATGTATAGCTAGCTGGTGGTTTACTCTGCTCTGGTTTTCTCACTTACAAAGTTTGGTTCTTCCAAAGAGAAATACTTATATAAACATCTCAAAGGAAGACTCCACCTCCTCGCGTTGGACACTTGTGGAAGAGTCAGGAATTTCTAATAAAGATATGCCCTACCTTTGCCATTTATAAAGAACTCATGGGGTTTCACTTGAGCCTCACAGCTTTGGTGGGAAGCAGAGATGACCATTTATTAAGAGGGGTGACCCTGCTCTAGAAGCATATGGATGACATCATCCTGAGTCCCTTATGCCACATTTTCAAGTCCTTCATATTGTGTAATGATGTTAAATGAAGAAGTGTTTTGAACAAGAAGTTGGAGCCTATGTAAATGTTCCTTAGTAGAGGAGTAGTGCAGGCCCTGCTGGAGAGCAATGCAGTCATTAAAAAATCCCCCTTTAGAGTTGCTAGAGATTAGTTCATTGATTTAGAAATATATTTATCAATGAAGAATATTATTCTCAATATATTTAAGGCTACAAACAATAGGAGACACTGGCGTTGGAGAAATGGCTCAGCGATTAAGAGTGCTTGTTGAGCAAGCATGAGAACTGGAAGTCAGAACCCAGCACCCTTGTGAAAGCCAGGTGTGCTCCTAAGCATGTCGGCAACCCCAGCATAGATGTGAGGAGACAGGTAGACCACAGGGACTTGCTGGCTGCCAGTCTAGCAAAAATAGAAAAACAAAAAAACAAACAAAAACAAAAAAGCAAAAAACATGTGGGGTTCAGGAAAAGACTGCCTTAGAGGAACAAGGCAGAGAGTAATGGAGAGAATTCTCAATACCCTCCTCTGGGTTCTATGTATGTATAGGTATATGTACACAAACATATGTATATCCATCCTCTCCTACAAACACACACACACTAAAAGAAACAACAGGGAATGCAATGTGATCCCTTTATAATAAGGAGCTATCACATGGTCAAATAGTATGTATTGATCCCTACTGATCTTAAAGTCAGTAAATGTTGATACTATATTACTCAGCATTTTCAAGCACATTACTTTTGTCATGATAATTAGTGGGGAAAATGCAGATCTGCATCTGGGCCTCATGGGTAAAGGGACTCCCCCATGCATAGACATCAGCCAAGGCCCTGGCAGGGATCTGAATTGTCCAGATGGTGGAAATGAAATGTGTGAATTGAGACAAGGCACATATCCTTGCTCCGTGGCACAGGGCTGTAATATCAACTATTCAGGAGGCTGAAGGAGAAGGATTACAAGTTCAGAAATTTGCTACAGAGTGAGTTCAAGGCCAGCCTGAGCAACTTAATGAGATCTGGTAAGTGATTGATTCCTGAATACAATACACTCAGGCTCTGGGTTCACTCTCGAGGACAGTGAAAAAACACGGGTGTCATGCTATGAGAAGGGACAGGGAGCCAAAAGAGGGGTTAAGGCACCCAGATGCTAGACATAGTCCCCAGACTAAGGGGACAAACCTAGAAAACACAGTTCCAGCACTAGAGGGACTTTTGAGCAACCCAGATGGCTTCCTCAGCAATGAAGGGTCATAGCCATGGTCAAACACCAGTAAAGCAGGAAGAAATACCTTGACCTTTCCCCCTTATCTTCTCATTTCCTGCTGGTGCTTCCTGTCGGCCCGCACTTTTTTGGAAGCCAGCTGGCAAGGCAATGTGGGTGAACAGTCAAAGTCAGGGATGGAGAATGATAGGACTTGGGCCGGATAGGAGGCTGAGCAGCCAACGAGGGGAGCAGAACACTGGGTCATTCCCTGGAGAGAAAGGGGGTGTCTATCCATCAGGAAACTGAAACAAGAAGGAAGCACCTGTCAGAGGGACCTGAGCTGAGTGATGAGGCTTTCCTGCTGCACTCTGAGTCCAGAGCCTGGAGATCACAGCTCTCCTGGTCTTTGGACTGAGCACACAACTTCTTTGTGAAATTTTATAGGAGGCAAAACTGTGTACCTTTGGGCACCAATAACATCATCCCCACTGTTCATGAGGAAGAGGGGGAAAGAGATTCAACCCCACCTCCCTTGCCATTTCCCCGCTGTTTCCTCTGTACCCCAAGTCCTCTGCCCCTTCAGTGTCCCCATTGCAGTAATAATGACCTGGGGTGGTAGCACTGCTCACTTTTAGCTCTGGGCGACTGACTCATTTGCAACCAAATGAAGTAACCCAGTGAAGAAGTTGGCGCTGCCTACTCTCCAACAAAACTAAGGACACAGATAACGGGGACGAGCTGCTTAGACTTGATGCTGTGTCTGCCATACCCAGCTGTGCCACTTTGCTTTCTCATCTGCAAAGTGGGGCCAATAACAATGTCCCCCTCACAGAATCCTGGTGAGGGTTCTGTGGTTTTGATCTGAGCTTGGCGGGTGGCAATCATGAAGAAAGAAAGGTTAGTTATTCTTGTCCCCAGTCCTACATGACACAACAGAGGCCCAGAGACATTAAAATATTTGCACCCATCTCAGAGCTGATAAGCAGCTTTTGGGATTCTAATCAAAGAATGCAGACACTAACATGTTGTTAGCCACTATCTAGTATTGCATGAAGGAATTCCCTCATTCCTATGTTCCTTTGAAGATGAGGGATCGAATCATGGCCTCAAATTGCTTAAGGTATAAAGCCAGTCCCTCACAAAACACCCTTCCCACCGCCCAGGTAATGTGGAAATGTCATCCCTATTGCAAAGCTCACTTCCTTCAGGGCCACCTTCCTGCCATTTCCAGCCAGAAGTGTTCATCCTGGGGACCATACCTGCATATAGGAGCCAATGTATAGGATCTTCTCTGTCTTATGTAGAATGAAACTAATAGAATGAAGACATATGTTATAGGACATTGGGGACACAGGTTAGCTGTGCTTACAAAATGTAAAGAGTCATGGGAGAAGCATGGCTCAGCTCAGTTACCTACTGTGAATGGGAGGAGAGCATGGGGGCAGGCTCTCTCCTTAAGTGTAGGTGGCAGGCACATCACGTTTATTAGCTAATCTGTGTAGCATCAGGAGCAGTCATCTGGGTGGGATAAGGAGAGAAGCCATCAGACCAGGTAGAGACCAGTGAGAGCGAACAGATGGGAACCCAAGAATACTCTAGAGCTTGAGCTGCAACCAATCCCTTGTGCTCTTTATTCCATTTCTTGGAAACTAGCTTACCTACATCTCTGCTTGGCTTCCTTATAGCCAGAGGCTTGATAACTGGAGTGTTTTTGTCAGTCTTGCCTTTCATCTTCGAGTGAAATATGATCGGCTATCGCAAACAACAGAACACGCGGAAAGATATGTCGCCAGTGAGTCAAAGGCCCCAGAGTAATGTCCACAAGCTTGTTGAAAACACAACAATCGAATGCCCATTCAACAAATCTCCTTTTGTTTTACTCCTTTTCATTCTCCCTTTGTTTTCTGACCCAATGTTCAGTGCACATTGAAGCAATAAGAATGCAGCCACCTTCTCTAATTGTGCAGGTGCCTAGCAATCGCTCAAAGGAGGTTGCCCAGTGTTTCTATGAAATCCCGCCAGAAACATCATGCATTGTACAAAGTGTGTGTTTTTAATTTGCGCAGCGTTGGTTGGTGCTTCCACTTCTCACTTTTTTCATCTCCTACAGCTGCTTTTAGTAAAGGACCCAGATTCTTACCTTGTGAGCAACAACAAAAAAAAAAATTTGGCAAGAGTAAAATGTTTCTGACATGCAATGAAAAAGATTAGTGCAAAATTAAGTGCACCATGACCTTGCATTGCACAGCGTGGCTTCACTGCAGCCTTAATTCTGTGTATGCAACACGTGCATTTTGTACTGCACATGATGTCACATACAATGTCATGCCCACCAATGCTATCTGAAGAGAGCTGCTTGTTGGTTTATTTTTCTTTACTTCTTTTAATCTATGACTATCTGTACTCTGTCTCTTTAAAGACTTTACCCTTTTTTAAAGCATTAACTTTATTTTATGACTCTCTATATTCTTTTTCTTCTCTCTTCCAAGCCTACATAGATTTAGTCAACATTATGATTCATCTGGATTTGTCTTTATTGCATATCTGTAATTTTTTAGTGTCCAGGAACACTTTTTAAAATGGTAAGCACTTCTTAAAACTTAAGCTGTGGCATTACTGTGGTATATAAGGTACTTCCTGCTTGCCTGCCCAGTCTAAAACTTAAGCTGCACCATTACTATGGTATGTATGGTACTTTCTGCTTGCCCACCCAGTCCAGCATGGTGGAGCTGCTTGCACCTCTGAGCCACACATACCACCCCACTTCCAGGCCCACATTGCTACCAAGCAAACCACATAATGCTGATACAAACCCCATCCAAATTCTCCATTTCCCGAAAGAGTCAGAGTTCATGATAGCAGCACAGCCCACAGCCAGAAAACTGCAGTCTCGAAACTGCATAGCTGCTACCACGGAATCAGTAAGACCTCTCTTAAAGGAGCCACAGCATGCCACGCCAAGCAAATCCCATTTGGAAAAAAAAGTGACTAAACTTGTTTTTTAATGTCTAGATTTCCTTTTCAACCCTCAGGTTTTACATGGATTTAGTCCACCATGTTGGCGCCAATTTGTTGAAAAAGAGAGCTTGTTGGTTCCCAGCCACCTTGCTAGCTTAGACCCGAAATAATCACACAAAAACTGTATTAATTAAATCACTGTTTGGCACATTAGCTCTAGCTTCTTATTAGTTAACATTTACATATTAATTTAACCCATTTCTATGAATCTGTGTATCACCACATGACAGTGGCTTACGGGCAAAGTTTTGACATATCTGACTCTGGCGGTGGCTCCATGGTGTCTCTCTGACTCTGCCCTTCTTTCTCCCAGCATACAGCTTAGTTTTCCTAGCCTAGCTAAGTTCTGTCCTGCTATAGGCTCAAAGCAGTTCTTTATTCATTAACCAATTAAAGCAACAAAGAGATAGAAGGACCTCCCACACCACAGATTAGAGATGTCCTATGAACTCTGTTTTATCCCTGTATATACAAAGTTTTCTGTTCCTCTAGAAGCATGATTGTTTAATTATAGAACACATAGACTTTTAATATCTTCCTGTTCTCATTTTTTATGTAAAGATAAAATTAATGTATCTTTAGAATGTATTGCACTAGAATGTATTGAATGCTTGATTTCAAGACTAACTGAGTTGTTGACCAGGGTTTCACAGAAAGGTGTTAACTGAATTTTGATTTGGGATTGTGACAGAATTTTCAAAAACTCCTGGAATTGTTCCAAACACAATTCTGCCATTTTGTAGCTAATGTATTTATGCAAAGTGGTGTTCTCAGTGTTGACGATTACAAAGTCGAAATGTTGATCGACTTTTAAAGTCATCAAAGAGACTCTATGTCCTTCAGTTTCAAACGTTCAGCCAAGATTTAATTCTTTTGTAGAAAATAAATGATCAAAACCACCTCATTAGTATGCAAATTTTCTTGTTTCCTACCAGTAAATTTATATGCACAGCAATGAACTGTTATAAAATTTCATTATGCTTTTGTCAGGAATGTTTGGTTTGTGTACCTATCTTATGTACCTGGGTACTTGGAGTCTTGTAAAACTTTCTCAAAGAAAAAGGAGTTTTGAGTAGAGAAGTTTTAAGAAACCCTAATTTAGGCAATGACAACAGTTCATAGACCTTGCCAGATAGTTCATAGATAGATCCTAGAACCTAGCTTCATGAAAGAGGAAGAGATTTGGAAGAGGTTCTAGACTCAGTTTCCTTATCTGTCACATGGGAAGGTTTTCCTAGCTGTAAATAATTTCCAAAACTTGTCTCAACTTAACAGTATATGCTTTTCTTACCAGCTATGTCCCATAGACTAAACTATATACTGAGCTGTGCTCTGGTTCTAAACTGGGAAAACTCTTTGAACAAAATATGGGGACATTGAGAACAGGGTAGCAGAGGCATGCATGTGGATGGGTGCGGAATCTTTTGTAAGCTAGAAGGATGATTTCCTAGAGGAGAAAACAAAAGTGCCTTCCTTGAGCACAAGTGTCTCTAGGGCATAGTGAACTGAGGGTCTCCTTTTTCCAGTGAGAACAAGCACCCTTTCCCATGTGGAGAAGCAGTTGTTGCCAGCATGGTCTGCTTGGTGAGGGAAAAGCTCTCACTACTGTGGAGGGTACTGCCTGTACAGCCCTTCCCAAGACCAGTGTGGTGGGCATGACAGTCATAATTAGAATCCTTCCAAACCTCACACAGTATCTACTGTATATCAGGGCCAGTGTGAGTAGATACTGTCCATTATAACATATGGACTTTTTCAATTCACAGAAGAACACCATGTTTGTTTTTTTTTTTACAATATGTATAGGTGGGACAGTATCTTAGTCACAATTTGCTCAACAGACAAAACCTAAGAAAGGAGTATGCATGCAGGGCTTCATTTTAGGAAATGCAAGCGCTACAGGTGGAAGAGTGAGAGACTCTAAAGGAGAAAAAGATGACCACGGTACTTTATTGAGCTGCTCAGTACAGAATTCAAACAGAACATCACGTTGCTTGGCCAACTGAAGAAACATTTCAGGATTGGCCTCCCCAAGTGGGAGAGTGGAACCTGTCCTGCCATCTGGATCCCAACTCTTGGCGCGAATTGTCCTCAAACATCCTGTGAAAACTTGTTAGGACATTTAAGTTGTGGGCACTGCTGACAGAGGCACTCCGGCAAGAAAGGCAAACACATACCCAAGAGTGTCAGTAGGTTAGAATGAGTCACAGATTCCTCTGGACAGAGGGCACTCAAGGTTAAAAAAAAGTCTACCACTGCTTAGCCATCTTAAGAGCTGTGTGTTCTACAGAGGACTCCATGTTAGTCTCTGCCAAGAAAGCCAGCCACTGAGCACAGCAGATGCCAGGCTGGGCTTGGTGAGATGAGATGGCATTTGTGCCGACAGTGTCACGCTTGTGCCCTTTCTGCCTGCCGCATCTCCTCTCTGCCATGCGCATCCTGAAGCATCTGGGAAGACAGACTCGCTAGGAGGACATTCCGTTCAGTGCTGCACTTGCACCAGGGACCTTGATTTGACGCAAAGACCCATTCTGTGAGGTGTGTCCTGTATCACAGGCCCATCTACCTCTACATGACTAGCTCTGTTTCTTTGAGAGTCTCACCCATGTCACAAATGACAGCAAGTCATTTGCCACCACTCATGGCCCCAGGTATACCCTTAACTCAGGTAAAATCTCCCAAACAAATTGTTTACTAGAAGGAGCGGCCATTACTGCCCTTATGGATATCTCTGAATATCTATAACCTGGCAGTAACCCCACTCCCACCCCACTCATAGCTCCTTTATTTGCATCCTGCCAAAGCCACCTACCTATGAGTTGTGGTCAGTTATCTGCCCTCTTGGTTGGTTACAGGAAACTATAAAGCTTTGGGTATGAACTTAGCTAAGAAATGCAGGAATATGCAAAGATAGGGCTTAGTTGTGCCCATTTGATTTTTCTTGACATTCCCACTGTTGAATGGGTTACTGTGCTGCCCATCCAATATTGTAGCTGTTATTGTAGATCTGATACCATCCATCTCTGGTGGGTAGCTCCAGATGCATGGTTAGTCAGCTTCCCACGGTAAGACAACCCATCTCTGTTAGGGCTCAGGAAGGAGCTGGTGTTCAAATGGCACTAAGTTTTCTTCCAAAGGCAGGCTAACCTCCAGCACCATAGGGTACATGGGAGACTCTCCTTACAGGGTGCTAAAGTGATTCCGTACACATGACTCCTTTGTTTGCAACAGAAGACATTGCATGATCTACTAGCCATATCGATGGGTACAGGTCCTTTGTACTATAGCTCAGATTTGCTGCAGATCACAGATACTCAAAGTTAGCAGACTTTACGGTCATCCAATAAATGGGTCAGCGAATCTTCCCAAAAGAAATACATGTTGTTCTGAATTTCTGAAGATGTTTTGTGGTTTTAATATAGTCCAATAATTTTGACACTCCTTCCATCAAGAGAGTGTCTCATCTCCTAGAATCTGATTGTGCTTTTTATTATATTTTCTGGTGACCCTTCAAGGTCCCAAGTTTGAGTTACTCCCGGGCATTTGAGGTTTACTACTTTAGGCTCTAGTAAGCTTTTCTCAAAGGGGGTTCTTCATTTGAGCTACAGAGGACAGAGAGTGGTCCAAATGACTATTTTCTCAGGCTTCCCAATATGTTACATCACTAAGACTATTTTAGATGCCCAGAAGAGAAACATGTTCATTCTATTAGAAGGGATGCCTTAAGGCATGTGGGCTAAATTGTTTCATGGACACCCAGTTTCGAAAAGCCGAATGCAAACAGAGCAGAGATAGGTTAATCTGATGTTCTATTCTCCTTATGTTCAAACTCGTTCTTTACAGAATCCTTTAGTACAATAAAATGGTAATATTTTGTCATCATGCATTTTGGATGAGGTTTCGATAGAAAACTGGAATAAGATATAAGATCCACATCTTGTTCTTTATCTCAAAGATATTGCACAAGCACGCCCCAAGGTCATGGGACTCCTAAGAGGGTCACTGTGGGGATGAGTGGGGAACGTTTGTGAGACTTTATTCTCACCTTCTGACATTTAAGTTGTCACTTCTGTTTACTGTGTTAAATATGATAATAATGATGTCCCAACAAATTCCATATGCTTCTGGAATAGTAAGACAATTAAGATTTCTGCAGTCTGTTTTGTGATATTGCACGAGAGGCTTCGCATAGCCTTTGGCAAGACTATCAATGAGAACTGATACCCTCGCCACTAAAAGGAGACCTGCTTTTGATCCTGTTTATTGATGAGGGTTGAAAAGAACATAGTCACCAGATCGTTAGCAACACACTGAGCGCCAGAGGCTGTGTTGGTCTAGTTTTAGTAAAGACATCACATCCTGTTCAGCAGCTGAGATTAGAACTACCACTTAGCTAAGTCTATAGCCCACTGCCATACTTCATGATGTGATTAGTTTTTGGAAGGGCTATATGTGATTCTATAGGGCTATGCTGGGACACACCATCCCCATATACTTTGAGTCTAATGTTGACACCAATTCTCTTTCAGAACACAATGTTGTCTCAGCTACGTGATGGGGTCATGATTGGGAAGTTTCAGAGGCTCCAACTTGCCTCTTACTTCTCTAGAGACCCTTGTCCAATAGGCCAGAGAGTCAGCAGGAAGGTTATGCTAGCCACTGTATCCAAATCACATATTTGTTGAATGGGGAAGTGATCTATGGATTGTTGGGTTCATTCTCTCTCTCTCTTTCTCTCTCTCTCTCTTTCTCTCTCCCTCTCTTTCCAGAGTTTCTCTGTATATCCCTGTCCATTTCAGAACTCACTCTGTAGACAACTCAGAGATCCACTTGTCTTTGTTTCTTGATTGTGCTATGATTAAAGGTGTATGCCATCCTCTCCAGGCTAGCTCATATTTTTTTTTTCAATTCTACAAATGAAAATTGTTATGCTGTTTGGCTGTCTCACAGTTGGGAGTACTCCTAGTCTTCTAGCTTCCATGACAGATGCCTAAGCACTAAGGAATCATCCAGCATTTTCCCCCCTGTCCCTTGCCTCCTATATCCTATTGATCCAATGGGTCCTCCATGGCAGCATATCATGTCATCAACCCCAGTTTTCAGGGGATAATCAGCATTTGAATTCTAAAAAGCAGAAAATCTGTGTTCTCTTCTAGTTTATTTCTTACTGCTTTATTCCAAAGAATATCCTGAAAAACTTCCCAGGGAGCACTGTCAGATGGAGGGCTGCCTGATCTCACCAATAAATCTGTTTTGACATTTCGTCTCCCTTTGACCTTTCCTTGATACTTTGCCAAGGTCATTTTAGCAGCACTGTCTTACTCACCGTAGTCCATCATTGTGTCCAGCCTCCCACAAGTCATCCAGCGGTGTGCTAGGACTAGATCCAGATGACGTCACCATGCTAAGTCATGAGTCAGAGAAGAAAGCTGCGCATCGGTTAATTCTCTATCCATCTTTGCAGTCCATCCTTCTGTACGTCTTCTCAGGGTGTGAATACTCAGCATGTGGATTTCTGAACCATTTCACAGGACTTGTAAGCCTTTTGGTGCCCAAGGAGTAGACATTGTGCTTCCTGGATCACACTGTGCTGAGGTCTGACTCTAGGAATCAGAAAGGAAAAGAGAGAAAAGGCATGTTTCATGTAGTACAAGCGCCATCATGTAAAGTGTTTGCCTGGGAACAGAGGATGCAGTGCTACCGTGCAAGGAGTTTTTCTTTAGAATAGGGGTGGGGATGGGGTGGAGGTTTTCTGTTTGACTTTAGAGGACCCCAAGATCTTGAGGATTCATCATTTTCAAGCATGTTTACTTACCCACGTTGGCTCTTTACAGAGTCTCGGGATTCTAGCCTTCCTAGTCAAGAGTTTCGATCTTGGTAAAGACGTGTTGAGGTGGCTTTGCTGTCCTACCGCCCTTCAGAATTAAGTTGTCCCATGGCTGTAGAAGCCATGGTTGCCTTACAACACCATGAAGCAGACTTGACAAGCAGTTGTTCCGTTGACATGAGCCTGCCTCACAAACGTGCTGAGAGACAAGTGGGGGGAGAAGACAGACCACAGGCTGGGAGCAACGGAAGCCCCGGGAAGGCGAAGCCAGGAGGAGGTGGAGCAAGTGACAAAATCATAAATCAGTCCTCTATGAAGTCTGCACATGACATGTATCATAATTTGAATAATCTTATAGTAACCTCCATTAACTGAAGTATTCTTGCATACCAAAAGAAACCCCTCGTCTCATTTGAATATTTTCAATTTTTGCTTAAGATATTACTGAAAGAATTTGCTTTAAGCACTATATTTCAAAGCTTATTTGAAGGAGAGTACTTCCTTCCGGGCTAACAGTGTGTCATCAGTTACTTAAACTCTGGGCAGCGGCTTCTCCGTGTGGCTATCTAGTTCCAGACTTGCTCCAATTTGACTATTCCATGGTCTGATCAGATGCATTTGCATCCTACCTCTTTATACTGTGGGGTTTTTTTTTTCACTCTAATGATTAAAACAAGATTTTAAAATCAGCCGCTTTGGAAGTGTGCTTCCAAGATTGGGTCTTAACTAAAATGGCTCCCACAGGGCAGGGACATGAATACTTCCTGAGACTTCCACCGTGTATCTCTCTACAGTGGCCGTGAGCATCAGCTGTTAAGAAATCTGCTGCCTGAATCTTGGTGGCTGTTATTATGATTCCACATGGTAATAGGCTTAACACAATGAGAAGGAAAAAATAAAGTTATTGAAGGGTCCTACGCTGCAATACAAGCAAGAACTGGGAAGTGAGAATGGAGCTCTACCTATACTGCACAGGAAAAGCCCAGCCAGTAAGGACTGAGCAAGAGAGACTTGCCTTTGATCAGTGAGAAAGACTTGGGGGTGGGGGGTGGGGGAGGTTAGTTGACCATAGATTTGATATAAGCTCAAAGAGTGGCACATTTCCAAAAGATTCAATAAAATTTGTGCTAAATTAATTCTAAAAAGTGCCTGGATCAAAGAAGGTCATTGCATAGCCAGGGACTGCATTGATCTAGCTATACTTAGTGCATGGTAGTCGATTCAGCCATTTCTCGGGGAGCTGTGACAGACCAGATACCCAGGACACAAAACTTCGTGTGATGCGGGGAGAGCATCTAGGCTCAGGGAATAGTCGAGGCAGATGTTCAGAGGAATGAGGGAATTGCATATTTAGGAAAGGACAAGGTTTTGTGAGGTGAGAAGGTAGGATACAAGAGGAGAAGGGAGAAGAAAAGTGATGGGTGAACGTGCTGGAGATTTGGATTTAATCCTGGAAGAAGGGGAACTTTGCTAGACAAGCAAGCAACTCACCTTCTCCGTGTCTAAGCAGGCTTTGTGTTTCCTTCAGCCCTGAAAGGTACACTCGCTGACTGTAGCATCCGAGGCTGGCAGTGGAGGAGGCACCTCACATTGTTGGCCACCTCACAGTGCTCCTGATGAGGTCTACTGTGGGACTGGTCTTTGTTGCTCTGTTGTAAGAGTATGCTCTGTACTCAGATTTTAAATAGTTTTTTTTTATTTATTTATTAAAGATTTCTGTCTCTTCCCCACCGCCGCCTCCCCTTTCCCTCCCCCTTCCCCAATAAAGTCCCCCTCCCTCATCAGCCCAAAGAGCAATCAGGGTTCCCTGCCCTGTGGAAAGTCCAAGGACCACCCACCTCCATCCAGGTCTAGTAAGGTGAGCATCCACGAAACTGCCTAGGCTCCCACGAAACCAATAGGTACAGTAGGATCAAAAACCCATTGCCATTGTTCTTGAGGTCTCAGTAGTCCTCATTGTCCGCTATGTTCAACGAGACCAGTTTTAACCCAGGCTTTTTCAGACCCAGGCCAGCTGGCCTTGGTGAGTTCCCGATAGAACATCCCCATTGTCTCAGTGTATGGGTGTACCCCTCATGGTCCTGAGTTCCTTGCTTGTGCTCTCTCTCCTTCTGCTCCTGATTTGGACCTTGAGATTTCAGTCCGGTGCTCCAATGTGGGTCTCTGTCTCTGTCTCCTTTCATCGCCTGATGAAGGTTAATATTCAGGAGGATGCCTATATGTTTTTCTTTGGGTTTTCCTTCTTATTTAGCTTCTCTAAGATCACGAATTATAGGCTCAATGTCCTTTATTTATGGCTAGAAACCAAATATGAGTGAGTACATCCCATGTTCCTCTTTTTGGGTCTGGCTTACCTCACTCAGGATGGTGTTTTCTATTTCCATCCATTTGCCTGCAAACTTCAAGAAGTCCTTGTTTTTTACTGCTGAGTAGTACTCTAATATGTATATATTCTATACTTTCTTCATCCATTCTTCAATTGAAGGGCATGTAGGTTGTTTCCAGGTTCTGGCTATTACAAACAATGCTGCTATGAACATAGTAGAGCATATACTTTTGTTGTATGATAAGGCCTCTCTTGGGTATATTCCCAAGAGTGGTATTGCTGGGTCCATGGTTTCGTGTTCCTTACGGCTCCCATGCTTGTCCCTCTGCCCCCCCCATCTACTGACCTTATGAACAGCAATGTGAACTTAACTTGGAACTGTTCCATAGTCACTGTATCTTCTTTTATTTTTCTCTCAGTCTTCAAGATGAGGGTCTTCCTGCCATTCCTTAAGGTTACTTTTACTGCATCTACAGTGTGCTACCCACCAGATCGTTCCATCCAATTATCTGTGATTAAAAAGTTTTCTACAAGTATACATTGTACATGGAAATATTATTTACATGAAAAAATTGGGTATTATTACAAGAAGTTCAGTTTGGGGCTTTGCAATTGCTCTTACATTTGTATTCACTAAATGACCACAGGCAATACTGACAGAAATTGTTGCAGCACCCTTAATATCTACGTGAATTCTGGCTTGGTTTTGGCTGAATGATACTTCTTCTCATGATTGGTTCTATTTTTTTTCTTTTTGCCTCTGCTAATATTTTCTGAATTTTCCTTCGTTGAGTACCGGCTACTTTTATGTTTCTATAGATATTTCTTAGTTTTGTTCTGGGGTTCAGTTAAATAGCTTAGAAACAGTTTACTCCTTCTGGGCCTTGTTTTTAAGATTCTTTTCATGGTGCCCAGAGTGTTTAGTCTAGGGTGAATAACGTTTCCTTACTGATAGAAGGGCATACTGAAACCTCTACCCAGTGACCTAAACATTATGAGATTTTTCAGTCTGGTGGAAGTGGCCTCTATTTGTGGTGCTATTTCCTCTAGTTTTGGGGTGTGTCACCGTCCACACTGGACAGTTTTCTACATGCATTAGCTGGTACTTCGTTGCATATTTGGGGTTTTGAGGTAGGGGCTCTACTGTTTTTGCGGCCTTTGGGAGGGGGGCATCTCTGCTCTTCAGTATGCTGTCCTGCGAACTCTAAGTGTTCTGGTCTCCAGAATTCTCTTCTGTGTCTCCTCACACAGTGCACAGAACTCCCGCACCTCGAGTGTCCAAATGGAAGCTACGAAGGCTCTAAAGGCAGCGAGATGCTGAGGGTCTCTGTTTTAGAGGACACTGTTTACCGACTCAGGCACATTGGAGCTTTTGTTAATTTATCTGATATCCTCTGCCTTGAACCTCGGCGTTAAAAACCACTGCTCTGTGTTTTGCTCCTTATTTTGTCAGTTCCAGGAAGGGAAGGTTAATTCTGGGCCCTGTGACTCCATATTAGCAGTGGAAGAAGTCTTACCTTAAAAACAAAACAAAACAACAAAACAAAATCCACGACTGCGTTTGACTCTTCACCTATGGAGCATGTCTTAGGAATACTCTTTGAGCAGTCTAGAGTCAAGTAGGCACTCTGAATTTATCTGTGGAGCCCCAGGTGACTTACTGACGATCTTGCTATGCCAAGCTTGGTGAATGGCAGGTAAATTGAATTGCAGTAGGACAAGTGGGTGAAATTTTCACGAAAGGATATTTCTTTTTGCCTTACGCAAGAATACAACATCGAAGAGCCAAGAAGGCAATGTTGGGGAAATAACCCAGCTGTCTTAGTATTATGGGATGTGTGTGAGCAGGAAGAGATGACTCCTTGTGAAGAGGAGTCAGTATCACTGTGCGGTCTGGAGAAAGCCTCAGTCCGGGGGTGGTTTTCTCTTAACACCCCTTAATATTACTTTCTGCCAAATCTGAGCTATTATAAAGAAAAATAATTACTAAGGACTTGAGAGTATTAATTATGAATGATTCTGTCTCCAAGCTAATTATGAAAAGGATATTCCTTCGAAATTCTTTCTACAGCTGTATTCCTTATCACCCACAAAACCCTGGTTAACAAAGAAGTCTGAATGCTGCTAACCCCTACTGGCAGATTGAGACATAGACACCCACAGGGTCAGGAGACTTACTCTAAAGCCTCCTATGACTGCAGACCCAAGCCCAAAGTTCATTTCCTCAGGGAAAGGCAACATCCTTTCCATTGGCTCTAATGCCTTGGGCTCCCATAGCAGGTTTCATAAGTCCAGCCATTGGGTTTCTAATGTATATTCTAGAAAGGAGGCAGGAACAAACATGGCCTGTGCTTCTACAGGAGGATGGCAGCAATTGAGTCCATCTGCAGGACACTCTAAGCAATAAGAAAATGGTGTTGGGATCCTCCAGGCCCCGATGAACAAGACAGTCTAGGCAAGGCTTGAAGCAAACCGAAGAAGCAGGAGTTCAACCAGCCAGACAGATTTCAAAGTAGTACACATTAGCCACATATGAGTCCAAAGGGTGGGGTTTCTGAATAAGCGAATTTTAGATCATCGAGACTTTCCAGAATAAACAAGCACAGGGTCACAGGGACCAGGAGCAACTGATGGAGAGTTTTAAGTAGAAGGAAGTCTGGTATCTGCTCCTACACTCTATGGCTTCAGATGACTGAATTTCTCATCCTCAGCCAGGCAAGATGCTAATCACACAGAAAATGCTCGATGATTAAATAAGCTGCCTAGCCTGTATCATCAGATGACAAAATACAGTGTGGCCTTTGAATGAGAAGGAAGGCTGTGTAGCCTAGATTGGAGCGTTCTTTTTAGGGGTTAAAGGAAAGAGGGCTGAGGGAGGACATGGCCAAAAGATTTCATTTAGGGTTATAGGAATTGTCCACTAGATTCACAAAGAACAATGGACCTCAGAAGGAAATTTCAGTATTAAAACAAGTTTTGCCTATTGAGCAGTAATACACAGTACTTGTGAAAATCAGCCAACCACCACTACCACCACCTCTTCCTCACCTGCTGAGGTCTGGACATGCACTGGTTTCTCAAAGTGTCCTGTTTCAAAAGGCAGGTCACTAGCCTCTGTTGTCCCTGGGACATGAAAGAGGTTGGTCATTGGACACCTGCACAAGAAGGAGATATCTGGGCCCTGGCCTCTTCTCTGTCTCTTTGCTGACACAAGCGGAGCATTTTTGATCCACCCTAGGCATCCCCTACTATAACGCTTTGCCTCCGCTCAGTCCAAAAGCAATGGGATCAACTGAGCAGGCTGAAAGTATGAGAACCTGAGTCAAAAGAAACCCTTTGTCTAAATTATACCTGTTCAGGATCTTTGTCATGGTGGCACAAAGCTTACTAGTGTATTCCACCGCTTTATTTCCTATGTTCAAGACCCCAGCTCTCCACCACCCAGCTGGGAACCCCAGGGCTTGAGAACCAATGGAGTGAAGGGAAAGTTCTGTGGACTGGGTGGGAAAAGAGATGACAGGGTCAAGAAGAGATAGAGAAGGAGAAGAAAGTAAGGTTGTCTTGGACAAAGTAGAAAGGGGAAGTCTGAATATACGCCAAGGGTCTGTTTCTGACATCTCTTTATGACCTCTGTAATATGGTATTTCTCCCATGAGCTGAAGGCAGTGGGAACATAAGATCATTTTTTACAAGAAAAGCAGTACACTTTCATGGTCTTTCAATGTTCTAAGTAAATCCAGAGAGAGCCTCAGTTGTGCGTATTTCCCTTTGATACCCCTCAAACATTCACTATTCTCTACTCTACATTCTTTCCTTAACTAAGAGCCTCCTTTGGATCCAGGAATCCTATCCCTCCCCTCCTGCCCTCTTTTCCCTTCTCCTCTCCACACCCTTCCCTCTCCTCCCTTCCTTTCTTGTCTCTTCTTGTTCCCTCCCCTTCTCCCCGTGTGTGTGTGTGTGTGTGTGTGTGTGTGTGTGTGTGTGTGTGTGTGAGAGAGAGAGAGAGAGAGAGAGAGAGAGAGAGAGAGAGAGAGAGAGAGAGGGAGGCTGGTACACATGTACACGTGGGTGCCAGAGGTTGATATCATGTATGTTATCTCAATCACGTCTCCACTTCATTTTTTTTTCTTAATTTAAAAAAAAATTACATCTTAGGTTGGACTGATGGCTCAGTGGACAAGAACACTTGTGTTAATACCCGGATGAACGGGCTATGCCCTTTGAGGACCTGACAGACTGTGTCACATTACACTCTGCAGGAAGAGCAGGGAGTATCCTGTCTCTTTAAAAAGTGAAACTCTGCCTACTTCACTTTCTTCCTCTTCTTCCTCTTCCCCTTTCTCTGTCTGCATCTCTCTGTCTCTGTCTCTCTTCCACTGCTCCTGTCCCCAGAGGCCAGTCTCTTCTCTCCCTTTTCCCCTTCTCTCAATAAATTTCTCACCTAAGCTCTTTCTGAGTGGTGTTTGTCTGTCCCTCACCCACCACGGGCTCTCACCTGTCTCCAAGGTCCCTCTCGCTCAGAATCATTACAACTTGTTCTTGCAGAGTATCCAATTCAGTTCCCAGCACTAACATGGTAGCTAACAACCCTCTATAACTGCAGTTCCCCAGGACCCAACACCCTTTTCTGGCCTCAGGAGGCATCCGGCACACAAGTGGTACATAGACATGCATGCAGGCAAAACGCTAAGACACTTCAAATACCATAAATCTAATTTTTATATTACATCTTATTTAGAATGTGTATGCATGTGTGCAAATACGTGTGTGTATACATTCACCTGCCATAGTTTGCATGTGGGGGTCAGTTGCCTATCTGTGGGAATCAGTTCTCTCTGTCGGAGACCAGAAACTCAGGTCATCATCTTTGGGAGCAGGTGCGTTTGTCAACCTAAGCCATCTTCCCAGGGCTCTCAATGAACACGGAGCTCACTGATATGATTACACTAGGCGACTGAACAATAAGCCCTGGGATCCTGCTGTCTCCACTACTCCAGCACTGGAATTAGAAGTACTTGCTACAGTGCCCATTTTTTTTTATGGGTATCTGAACCTGGGTTCCCATCCTTTTATGGCAGGCACTGTATGACTGAGCCATCTCTCCAATTCCTTTGCTATTAATTTTTACTGACAAAAAGTAGTCTTGTTTTAAATAAAATTTGAAGCTGGGCAGTGGTGGTTCACACCTTTAATTCCAGTACTCAGGAGGCAGAGGCAGGCAGTTTTCTGTGACTTTAGGGCCAGCCAGGTCTACCAAGGAAGTTCTGGGATAGTCAGAGATGTTACACAGAGAAACCTTGTCTCGAAAAGAAAACAAAACCCGACAACAACAACAAAGAAGAAGAGGAGGAGAAGAAGAATTGATCCAAGCCGATTTGGGGTTGTCAAGCAAAGTTCAACAGTGACCTGAATAATGTCAAGAAGATAACAGGACGCTGTGGCACGAATTACCCACGTCTGGAAATCAGGAATTAGTTGTGGAATCTGGGTGGGTGTTAGTGTCATAATGGCTCTGTCTTCACTTTTATTCATTAAAGACATACAAGTGTTTAGCTGAAAGTCAGAACAAAATGTTTTCATCTCTTAAGATACTAAAAGTTCTAGTTAAAGCAAGCAGAAAAGTATGGCTTTATTTGTTTTGCTTTTTTAAATTGGAGACAACACACATAGGAGCTCAGAAATGTTGAAGGGCTGTGTGAACGGGTTCTCAGATGCTGCCCATTGACTAGATCATTCCCATGGAGAATTTGAAAATGCTGTGCCAAGCTCTGAGTCTGTGAAGAAAAGCAATGACCTGGTAGAAAAGAGCAACCGTAGATTATCTCATTAAAATCTCATTTTCTTTGTCTCTACCTCACCTGTTAAGTAGGTAGCCTTGGGCGAATCGACACGAAATGGAGGTCAGACACCAAGCATAACCATTTCCCGTGTGACCTAAGTTCTCATCTCCCAAGAAAGATTTCCTCTTCGAAAGTTTTATCTCACTTTTTACCTTTGAAGGTCAAAGACATTGAGGCCCTAACTAGATGAGGTGAGAGAGAACACACTGGCTCGGGCCTACCTGTTGCCTTGAAGGAAGGCAAGGTACCGCCTACCTGTGGAGCCTCTTCTAGTTGCCTTGCTCAGAGTTGCCTCTCTGTAGAATCCCCCAGAGAGCATCACTTCTCTGAATTCCACTGAAAACAGCAAAGGTTAGCACCAGGGCTTGAGAGACTGACAGCCTGGGTTCAGTCGGAACTCCCTAAGGAATGCTCTGTGTTTTATTTAAATCTCACACTTATCTAGCACAATGACTCAGGGAGGCGGGTTCAGTGCCAGGGCAGCTGTGGTTAAATCCAACCTTTTAGGGGGAACTAGAAAAGTGCTTGCCTCTTTCCTCAAGCTAAATGACACCACGTGTGCTATGAACCTATGAAGTGTGGACGTATACCCTGTCCACAGAGCCCACGCAATGGCCTCACCTCAGGACCTGGCTAGTAGGGAAGGAAATTTAAGAACCAAGTCAAGGAAGATAGTTGCAGGGTTTAGTTTAAGAACCCAGCACCCCCACCTACATCAAGCTACACACGTATCTCAACAAATTCCTTACTCTTTCCTATAACCCCTGGTAACTCCCTAGTAATTCACTTTTGTGACCAAAAATCCTGGAACTAGAAGCCAAGCTGTTCTCCAACCTAGCCTAGATTGGTTTTGGATACTTGTGCAGTAAGGCAAATGATCTTATGAATGAACACTTGGGGGGGGGACCACTTCAATTACTGCCTTATGCTTATGCATGAGAAGGCATGCATATAATTAAAATGAGAAATATCATAAGTAAAGATATGTTCAGTAAATAAATACATAACCCACACCCATCAATCAAAATAGAAAAGCACCCATACTGTTCCCCTCATAACTAGCTCCTCTTCTTCCTGGACCAACAAAGGAGGGGCCAGAAGTAAGTGGGGGCTTAGACTTATCTTGGATATGTCTTGCTCAGGGCTGGACGAAACCTGGGCTTTCTTGCAGCACGTCTACACCATGCTCCCGCTTTGCCTTTCATCAACAGCAGCACCCCTTGCTCCTTTGCTGCTTTTGTGTGCTTCTTAAGATGGCAAGAACTGGCGTGCGATACTTGTACACTGTGTGAAATGTATTGCTGTGATTGGTATAATAAAAAGCTGAACAGCCAATAGTGAGGCAGAAGTAGAGGCTGGACTTCAGGGCAGAGAGAGAACTCTGGGAGGAAGGCAGAGTTGCCAGCCGGATGCAGAGGGAGTAAGACATGCAGGAGGAGAGGTAAGATTCAGAGTCACATGGCAACACATAGGTAAATAGAAATGGTTTAATTTAAGAGCTAGTGGGACAATCCTAAGCTATAGGCCACGCTTTTATAATTAATAACAAGTCTCCATGTAGTTTTTTTGTGATCTGATGGCCCAAAGAAAAATCCATCACAAAGAACCAGACACCACTAGTCTGGATAGAGATCTGGTACCAATCTGAACCCTGTGCTTTTATGAAGGGCTCACACTGGCATCCCCAATTATGACTCTGACAGTTACCACTAATTCACAGCCAGGGCAGGTTCAATAATTGTGTTTTGAAAATATCACACTGGCTGCTTTGTGAAAAAGGATTAGAAAATGATGAGGCTGGATACAAATGGTTATTAGATGACTATAGTAACTGTCCAGGCAAGGGATGATGGATATTCAGGTAAACTAGGTAGCGATGGGGATGAGGAAGATTGGCAGACTCTGGGGAGATTAAAGTTGACAGGTCCAGGGGCAACTACAAAGATTCTAGAGCCCACAGTAGCTCTTTCATTGGTACTGGTGTAAAGATCATTGAGCAGCCAAGGTGAATCCCCTCTGTTAAGGGCATCCTTTGTAGGCATGAGCAGTGGAACTGTGGGCATGAGTTTGCAGTAGAACAAGATGAAGACAGTGGTGTCCTCACTCACTAAACCCTTCTTTAACTCCTAAAGTCTACATGAACACTGTCAATCAGCTGGTCTGGATACGGGCCTTGGTATCATTGTTTTGGTAGCTACCCCAAATAGCCATAGATGAAAATCACTGATTTCAAATATGGCAAATCAATCAGGCAAATCAATATGAAACTTTTTGTTCTTTTTTTTTTTTTTTAGCTGATACAAAGCAATTTATTAACAGAAAATAATTTGAGAAGTCCTGTTCACAGACGGCGACCACGACGACCCCCCTTCCTTCGGGTGCTGTCAGAGGGAATGGGGGTGACATCCTCAATCCGCCCAATCTTCATGCCTGAGCGAGCAAGAGCTCTGAGGGCTGACTGGGCTCCAGGTCCAGGGGTCTTGGTCCGGTTTCCTCCTGTGGCGCGGAGTTTGATATGCAGGGCAGTGATGCCCAGCTCCTTGCACCTCTGGGCCACATCCTGGGCAGCCAACATGGCTGCATAGGAAGAGGACTCGTCTCTGTCAGCCTTGGCCTTCATTCTACCCGTCACCCGGCAGATGGTTTCCTTGCCAGAAAGATCGGTAACATGGACAAAGGTGTCATTGAAGGACGCAAAAATGTGGCAGACACCAAATACATTCTCTCCTTCAGCTACTTGAGGCCCAAGGCTGATGACTTGTTCTTCCTTCTTTTCCTTCCCCTTGCAGGTGCCATCTCTGAACGTTGTCTCCGAAACTTTTTGTTCTTGACAGCATGATCTCCCTTGGCTAAGACCCAGATTTCCTATATGTAGAAAGAGAATTGAAAACCCACCTCTTCAAGGTTCTATGAGAATTGTCTTCCATGATCCCTCTGGTTCATCTCTGTTAATACCTTGCTTTTGTGTGTTATATGGCCCATAACATGGCCTTAGTAAATATGACTCCTCAACTCAGAAAGCATAGAAACCTAACTTGGTCACAGGCCAGATCAGCAATGAGGTCTCTACAAATGTCACCTTACTTAGTTCTTACCTAAATTATGCCGCAGGCCCAAGGAAGAAATCATATACCCAAAGGCAGGATGTGGGGTGGAAGCAGGGAACTGGGATCCCAGTCATTTTACTACGTTCCAGATCATATTCCTGCCATGGATTATTCTGGAGAAAGACTTGACAGCAAGTCGATGGCACCGAAGGAGGTAGCCCTTGTCTGTCCTGCTTCAAACTTCTGGGCTGAGCTGCACAGTGGAGAGCAGAGGATAAGTAGCAGAGTTGAATAGCATTACCATGCTAAATGGATCCTACCTTTCTCTTCCTTTAGAGATGCCTCTTGCCCTTAAGGTAAGGGTGGAAGACTGGCCTCTTGTGTAGGGTCTATCTGTTGATCTACCCTCCCCCTTTCTCGAATCCCCCACTGTCGTGGTTTGAATAATAATGACCCCTATTTGAATGCTTGACCCATAGGGAGTAACACTATTAGGAGGTGTGATCTTGTTGGAGTAGACATGGCCTTGTTGGAAGAAGTGTGTCACTGTGGGGGCAAGCTTTGAGGTGGTATATGCTCAAGCTATGCCCAGTGTGGCACACGGTCTCCTTCTCATGTTTATGGATCAAGATGTAGAACTTCCAGCTCCTTCTTCAGCACCATGCCTGCCTGTGTGCCTCCTTACTTCTTGTTGTGATGGTAATGGACAGAACCCCTGAAACTGCAAGCCAGCCTCCATTTGATGTTGTCCTTTATAAGAGTCCTGGTGTCTCTTCACAGAAATGGAATACCCAGCCAAGACATCCATCCACACATTTATGGAGCTAGCCAAGTTCATACAATGTCACTTCTGGTCTTTGAGAGTTGCAGAAGGGCTGGCTATTAGAGAAAACTGGTCGTTCTGGCCTGGGAGATTTTGCTTTTTTCTGCTTTTTATGTGTACTTGCTTTTATCAAAGTAAGGAATTTGCTACTGGCTAGCTACCACTGCTTTCAGATACTGTGTTGGGGCCCAAGGACGTCCCAAACCACTGCCGGGGAATGTCAATTTCTCATATAAAAAAATAGAAATCAGCTCTAGCAGCTTTCCTGATAAGTGAAAAAAAATTACATAATTCCTTCTGCACCACTGCATGAAGCGGAGCCTCCCCTACCCCCACCCCTGAATGTATAGTAAATCCCAAGTGGGTTAAGTCATGGTACCTCTCCTTAAGCACAATATGAAATTGCTACCAAATTTAAATAAAAAATAAATGTTGTGTTGTGCTAGGAGATTCTCCTGCCAACAACTCTCACACAATTAACACACTAGCAGAATGTGTTGCTAATTCCATGCCACTGGAGTGTCTTCTGCTTCAGAATATAGAAACAAAATCGGGTCAGAGATCCAATAATACCAAGAGTTTGTTAAAATACACAGCCCTGCGTTGTAGATATATTGTAGGCATGGGCAGAAAGTAGAAAGAACCACAGTGATGCATTAAATAGCTCGCTCCTCCAAATAGAACTGGAAGAATTTGTCTTCAAGCTTCTGTAGGGAGAAAGGGAGGAGCAGAGAGGGGTGCGGGGGAGAAAGGATGGCGAGAAAAAAGAGTTCATTCCAAGTCCAGGGCTCCACGCTGCAAGAAAGGGCTTCATTATCAAGGTCCAGCCACATACAAGGGAGGCAGACAGCAGGCAAAGAAGCTAGGAAAATAGAAACTCAACAAACCACACAGAATTCTGATCCTGCGGGTTTCTGCAAGAAGGCATCTCTCTCCTCTCTTAGCCTCCTTACATAGGGCCTGTTCTTTTCCACAACAAAAGCAGTGATAATGAAAATATTTTGGCAATGTTTAGGGGCCTTTCGTACCAGTGACCCTGACCTCTAAATCAATTTTCTTTATTCTTAACCTGACCTTGGCTTCCCTTCTCTCTGGCGTTCAATATTAGTTACAAAATCTTGAACTCTTGGAGACCTTCCCCCCCCCCCCAATAATTTCAGTCAGACCACACTCGCGAAGCCCCAGAGAGAAAAGAGAAAGGCTTCTTGACAAAGAGAAAGAATGAGGAGATAAACAAGCCCAGCATGTTCTATAGGAGTCTCATTTGCACCAAATGCCATTAGCGTCATTATTTACGCAGAGGACGGTGGAGGCTGCCTTGGCTCCCTGCTCGCGTCAGGCGCTTTGGATAACACCATACATCACCAGGAGGCCCAGGCGCTTCACTTAAATAGTGATGTGTAAGGGAGAGCATGTTACATTTCATCCATCACCCATGGACTAGCCAAGTGCAGAGACTGAAAAAAAAAAAACGCCCACATTTCTCCATTGCTGCCTGCATTAATACACAAAAGCTGAAAAGAGAAAGTGCCAGTTTCGGCACACACGTAAAAAAGAGAAGCAAAGACTAGTCAAAGAAAGCATCTCCCCGTTTAGGTGCCAAGGGGGCTTGAGGGAGGCTTTTTAAAGGAGAAGTCTGCTTTTCAAGACTGAAGCTTTGACAAGGAGAATAAGGACCCACGGAGACAAGAGTTCCAGGGTCAGCATACATTTCAGAGAAGAAGTTAGCTGGCAGGGGCTATTTTTCTGCAAATTAGTTTTCTATCAGGAGTAACCGTGGGGGAGGAGCAGAGGAAAATGAATTGGAGTCTCTTGAATAATCAGGCATTGTTAGGCTGGTTGGAGTGACCTATGAGCTGATGCTCCTAAAAGCCTTTCCCAACCCTCTTTTCACAGAATGGGAAGCCTCCCAGAGCCATTGACAAGTGTCTTGATAGGACAACTTCAGGGATGACAGCGGGGCCCCTTGAAACAATGGCCCATAGAGTGTTGGCTCCACTTAGCCAGGAAGGCATGGTCTGCTGTTTCTTCCTCACCACTACAGGCATGACAGGTGGCTGTGCGGGACAGTGGGAGAGGCAGAATCCAAACTCTGTGGCAGAACCTGCTTCCCTTGGATGTGACAGAGCCAGCAGTAGAACTGACTGTTTCACAGCATTTGAAATCATCTGTTCATCAGTGCTGTATACTGACAAAAGGAACCAGTGTTTCTTAAGTATTGCCTATGCCCAGGGTCAGTGTCTGCTGGGAATGCTTATCCTCACGCTCTTCCAGATTCTGCTTTATCCTCCTGAGGTGGATGTTTACAAACACCACATAATTGAGACCCGTGTGTGTCCAAGTAGTCCAGATGCAGATGAACTAAAAATTGAGGTCCAGGGTTCCAAGGTGAAGATGACAGAGATCTTTCATACGGCAGAGACTCCTTATTGTTCTTGTTTATCTTTTAAAAATGTATTCCAAGCTGATACATTATGTGGCAGTATACAATAGTTAACATGACAGGTCAGATTTTTTAGGTTCTTTAAATTCCTCAATTCTCCACTGTCATTCTAAGGTACGACTGGGTCTATATCAGAAAATAAGAAGGCAGACACCATATAAGACACACCTTGTGTTTGAGAAGGATCCGTTCCGATATCCAAAAGTTAAAATTTGAATACGACAAATACCTTATACATTAAGGACATAGAGTAATTATAATCAAGAAAACTGGGAATTTAGGGATAACAGCCCGTTTCATCTGTGATGGCGGGGCTACCTGGGTGAAAGGCAAACAGAGCCTATGGTACAGGGATGAAAGCAGACTTCCCTGGCCAGAACCACCTTGTAACGAGATGCATGCCATGTTCATTCTGGTGCTGCCGGCGCACACGGTGGTACGAAGCACATAGCAGGTTCTCAGCAAGTATTTGTTGAATTGAGAGTTGGTGATGGCTGTCTGTCCTAGCTAGGGCTTCTAGTATTGTGATAAACCGCATGATCAGAAGCAGTTTAGGGGAGGAGAGGGTTTCTTTGGCTTTCGCTTCCTCGTCATGGTTTATCATTGAAGGAAGCCAAGACAGGAACTCAAGTAGGGCAGGAACCTAGAGGCTGGAGCTGAAGTAACAAGACTTCTACCCTTCCCGAGACATCAGAGTATGCCAGGCATGTAGGAACATGTGTGGAGCCCAGAATGTGGGCTTACCGTCCTTCTCAGGCACTGACTAGTTGGTGATCTTGGAACTGACCTGCTCTGGCATTTCTCTCCTCTCCGACTCCACTCCTCTGGCAGGATGAATATCAGCCTAGAAAACTTTAGAGTTCTGTGTACCCAGGTTTATGTTTAGGGAATCTCCTTTCTCCCCAGTCCTTGGAAGGCTGATTCCATGGCAGCACAGAGATAGAATTAAGGTATTCTCTTGACTTCATGGTACCTCACCCCCCAGAAGGACAGAGAGGACTAAGGGGGTCCCCACCTAAAGTCCAGAGCTGAGCCCTTGGCCCTGTTCTGGGAAGGAAGTCTTAAGAGCAGAAAGGGTCATGACGAGTACTATCAGCCTCCTTATGAGGAATGCAACCAAACTGATAATTCCAAGGCAGATCACAGTAATCGGACTCCACAGTTCCCGCCATCCCCAGGACTCACTTTCTGGAGTATAGCTTACTCAGCCTTTAGTAGTGAGCCTGTGGTCTGAGGGGGCTTTTGTTGCTGTTAAAAGTAATTATTAAAGTGACCCAGATTTTAAAATCAAATCAACAGGCATAATAAATGAAAAGAAGTTATTGGTGATTCTGTGATTTTAGATTTTAAACATTGAACAGAAACTTTTACTTTGTTTAAATGAGAATATTGTCGGTGGATCTTCATCATTATTTTTTCATTCTTTTACTTTGTGAAATTAAAATTTGACTACATCATCCTCTCCCTTACGTTTCCTCCCTCCAACTCTGCATCTCTTCCTCTCTCTAATTCATTAATTCATGGCCTCTATTTTTTAATTGTTTTGTGTGTGTGTGTATGTGTGTGCACATTTAACTCCTCCTAAAAACAGAGAAGACATGACAACTTCCACTTGAGATCTCATATTTTCAAAAATAGACAGAGTTATATTTTTTAATACATATTTTTTGAGATGGGGGTCTTGCCATCCCGTCCAGGCTGACCTTAAATGCCTATATTCAATTCTGCCACATCCAGCTATGTTTTTAATTTTAATTTTGCTTTCTATGATAGTCCTTGGAGTGGTTCCAACCTCCAAGAAGAATCCAAAGTATTATTTACTCCACGTGCCTCACAAAAATCCATTTGTCAAACCAAATACAAGACATTTAAATATATTTTTCAGTATAAATTAAGATTGAGACATGTATCTTACTATTCCTTACCTGAGTTTGGAAGCTTTTGTACTGTAACACATTTACTCCTTCATGTATTCATCCACATACTACCGATCAAATCCCACTCTCTGACATATTTGGCCCTACTACTGAGAATATATCTGGGTTTCCTGATGTTTTTCTTTTTCTCCTTTCCCACAGCTCCCATCCTGTTTGAACTCCAGGGGCTGGGAGAATTAAGGGTCTGTGTACTGGAGAAGGGGCTAAATATATTACGTTTAATAAGTAGTGCTTTCAAGAAAAACAGAGAAGACATGACAAACATTCAGAACAACCTTGGAGTCAGAAGTCAAGGAAGTTAAACACACAGATGTTGGCCTTGTGTTAAAATGTATTCAGGTCTAATGGTGCGTGTGTGTAGACCCAGCTACTCTAGGGGCAGAGACAGGAGGATTGCTTAATCCCATGAGTTCAAGGTCAGCACGGACAATTTGGTTCTTAACTGTAGGGACCAATGACTTTGTCTTGAGTTTGTTGGAAATGGAAATCCCTGGACTCAGTCTTTATCCCTGGCCTATTGAACCAGAATCTTGAAGGCTAGGACTCAAGGAATTGAGTGTTAGCAATACCTTTTTACATGCATTAAAGTATGCAAACCACTGGCCTGATGTTAACAAGGCTTTACCCCAGTGTAGCCTTTGTATCAAATCCTGATAGCATTGTCAACACCACTACCTACCTGTCCACTTTCTC
>NW_026067997.1:2616507-2651385 GCF_014885135.2 Alexandromys fortis
TGCAGCGTCTCACTTATGCTGCGTATCAAAGACTGCTGCCTCTGAGGTTCACCTCGCGGTTTATAAGATTACCGTTTGCTTTAAGACTCCAAACATTAGCATGCATTCTTTGCAGATTCTACAGAAGAATGCAAAAATATCTGTGTGGTCTAGAATATAATTATGGATAAATATGTTCAGATGCCATTGTAAGTGTTCTGTGTGTGTGTGTGCACGCGCACGCATTTGTGCATGCGTGTGTGTGTGTGTGTGTGTGTATGTGTGTATGTGGGCGGATGTTACATACCCACAGACACATGGGTGCATTTGGAAGAATGCAATGGGATATGAGGAGACAATATGCGCATGTTAAGTACTGGTGCAACTGCACTCATTGATGAATGTTTTTTTTTTTCTAATGCACAAGAAAAAGAATGAGTACAAGTAGGACCCAAGAGAATAATTCCTTATATTGCAATCAGTTCAGCCTATATGTATTTGCTTTAATTATAGAAACCAGCAACAAAACACGTAGATGTAGGTTATTTAATCCTTATTGGATAAAAGACTATGTCCTATACTGACCTGAAAAATATTATAAAATATTAAATGATTTTTATATATTTCACATTTTAGATGATTGCAAAAATATCATTGTTGCCATTAGCCACGAGATTGACAAACTTCTTTAAATTCTAAAATGAGCAGGCTTGTATGTGTGAATGAAGAGATACTTTCTCCTGGAACCTTGAATTCTCATAGGTGTTCTACACTTTCAAAATAGCTCATTCACGATGTCACAATGTTTATTTTTACATAATCATTTTAATTACATCCCCAAAAGGAAACCATTCTACACTGTGCTGCTTGGTCTACAGTCTAAGGAGTAGTCCATTGCAGCTTCTCATTTGCCTGTGTCATGTGGGCTAGGGTAGGAATCACCATCTCAGTGCAGTACAAGCTGCAGACTTCCAGACTTCCCTGTCATCAAAGGAAGGCTTAACACTGTAAAGCTGCAACAAAATAACCGAGAGACAAAAAAAGAATCACTTCAACAAAAGTGGTTCAAACAGAACAACAGAATGCAGGACATCACAGAATATTTTTAGATAGCAACAAATGTAGATTCCTCCAACAAACTGGGGTAGAGAGGCCAAATAAACTCTTTATAGGTCTTTCGGTTCTGCTTCTCTTGAAAAGAAGAGTCGGGGATTTCCCCACTGCTTGGTAATAAGTGGTGAGGAGAGGTGAGCCTGCTTTGCAAAGCAGGAAGACTTTCACAGGAGTCTGCAATATGGTGAACGGGGTGAGGAAGGGGCAGCTTTTTAGAACTCATGCTTCTGCCTTCCCTTGTTGGGCATAATGAGAAAACCATTGGGGTAGCCCCAAAGACCCGAGAGCAATTTGTCAGGATGCAAATTCTCAAGGAAAATTCAGTTAACAGTGTTGAGTCAATGATTTCTGAAAAAAGAAAAACTTGATAGAACTCTTTAAGGTTCCATAAGAAATTAGCTTCTCAGACCCATTGTTATTGATGGCTGATGATGTCGGAAATTTTTGCATGCCGGAAATTTTCACACATAGCCTCAGGTTTCAAAGGGAAAGAATAAAAAGATAATCAGATAGGTGAGTGAGACACAAAATCACACATGGGGCTTTGCCAAGAAGGTAGCGAAGGTGGGAATGGGCATTTAGAGAATGCTTTATTACATATAGTATTTACATAATATATAACTTTTACAGTAAATTAAATATTGATACCCATTTTAAAGTTAAAGAAACTGAGGCGTACTAAGGCATATTAACTTGCCCAAATTCACACAGCAAATAAATTAAAACGATTTAAAAGTAAGTCTGGTTTCTTACACTGATTGAGTGGTTTACAAACTGTATCAGTCCTTCAAGAATATGTATATACATATATATATATAATATTCTATATATGTAATAAGGAAGTAAATACCACAGAGATGGTAAAGCCTTTGCACCGAGGAAATAAAGTGAAAAAGAAATGAGAGTATCAACTAGTGATCTTGACAATTACGATATTGATTATTTGACTGAAGAAAGTGTTTTTTTGTGGCAACCTACTTTTGAGGATAGATAAATACATATTTTTCTTTGCATTTTATAGGTTAAGACGTGAGGCATCAATGGAGTGATGTAAACATTCCCCTCTGTGAATCCAGTCCTGAATTCTTTAAGTGATGAAGACTGGCATCTACTCTAAAAAAGAGTAGAAACCACGGAAGTAGGGAGGGGGGTGTCAGACTCTGCTAAACTGATTCTAGTGTGGAGAGGAGCAGAGCTGCTGGGCAGGGCAGATCGGAGCCTACGCCAGACAATGGGTCCCCTGCGCCAGGTAAACGCAGGGGACCCCATCTGTATGCAGAGTTAGAGCCCAAACGTTGGAGGAAATTGTCAGTGGAGAGTGTGGCATTGTGAGGAAGATGCTAAACAGAAGAATGTGAGCATCCATGGGTGAAGATGACTCGACCTGGGATGCCAGAGGCCCTTAGGATCTAGAAGGGGCCACGCTAATCTAGGGTGACAGGGTCTACACAGTGAGTAGATGGTCGTAGAAACAGTAGGTTGGCTAGATACATGAGAGCTGATCAAACAAGCAGACATTAAAGGTAATGAAAAACATTACTCCTGGCTGGAGAAAGGAGCTACATGTGAATATATATCAGAATAAGATTTATACCAGTGTGATTTACGGTTTTCATGACAAATGAGTAGACGCAGAAACTAGTATATATGGAACAGACATCCCTGAATTGCTGTTCTGAGGAGAACCTAGAAGCAGCAACAGTCCAGCAGGAATGGGATACCTGGTGCTTAGCTAATATCTTGTCTCGCTAAACAGAACCCAGCCTCTTTGGAGAAACAGCTGCTCCTGGTTTGGAGTAAAACCAATGTAAGGTAAGCCCAGGGCAGCTTCTTTTACAGAAAGGGTATTGAGGCACAGAGAGGTTGAGTAACTTGCCTCAGTCACACATCAAATACGAGAGATAAAATAGTTCTAGAGAAATAGATTAAAATCCGAGCAGTTCTATATTTGAACTGCTTGACAAATCCTTTAGGGTATAGTGCCTGGCTGGTCACTGAGACTATTCCTATGAATCATAGCAGGCTGGGACTGTTGGGGGTTTCCCTTCTTTCAAAACTTGCATGGTGCCTTCTGGTTAGTTAGGAGCCATTCAGGTCAGGGGCCTCATGGGCTTGAGTCTGAAGTGCATGGTGTCTTCAGCAACAGGAACTTATCTACCACCCCAGGGGGACAACCAAGGGCAATAGCTGTAGTCTGTAATGTTTGGGACTCTCTTGGACAACCCTGACCAACAGCTAGGAGGTCTTCTCTTACCTGATGCTGGGAGTTTTTGTTAGATGGTCTTTGGCTCTTGGAGGGATCATTGTCACGCCAGCAGAAAATAAATTTCATTTAAACTACATATACACATTTATACACAGACTTCTATGTATTATAGATTATTTTTTTAGGTAGACACTAACAGTATGATTTCTTATGGCTTTTCCAGATGTCCTTACTGTTCTTTTACCCTTCTTCTTTTTCTGTGTTTATTTCCCCTGTCCCTAACTAGAGTTCCCCTTTCCATTTCTGGGGTCAAACCAAATCTGTTTTAGGAAATGGTATTATCTTAAACAAATGAATCCATTCATATGGTAGAAGAAAACAATAGCATCATCACTCTGGAGCAGAAAGAAGAGAATGCACTTTACAACACTGCTTGTAACTGGAGGGACCCATATAACTAGTGATTTTCAATACCAGTAGAAAGAAAAATAAGAGAGATGTGGCTTGCCTTCCCCATCCTTGTCCATTATGAGACTCAAGATTGTGAGTACACACAGTGCCCAAATATTGTTGTTTAACCATTCTCTACTAAAAGGACCCAAATAAATTAATAGCTGACTCCAAGGCATGGGGAGGGAAACCACAAGATAATAAGCCTTACTCATCTCAGATGCCAAAAATCAAGGGAAATATGTTAATCTAGTCTGATGGCCATTCTATTGCAAATCTGGTGGTAAGATGAGCCCCCAAATAATTACATTAATAGATGAATATGAATAAATTCCTCACAAAGATTATGAAGATGGGGTTGAAAGTTTGTGAGGGTCAGTGTGTGAGCATAATATCAAAGCACTTTCTCATAAGGCTGGCAGAATGGGTCAGCAGGAAAAATACCTGCTGTCTGCCAAGCATGCCAACCCGAATTCAGCACTCTGGGATTCATATGGTGGAAGGAGAAAAGTGACTCCGGCAAGCTGTCTTCTGACCACCACATGCCTGTGGTGGCATGCATTTTTGTCCATGTGCCCACACCCATGCAAATGGATACCAACTACCACTAACTACGAAAGAAAAATAGTAGCTGTATAGGAAAAGCCTTTCCAAGTTTAGTTTATTTAAACGACATGAATGAGTAAGTGGATATCATCCGTAGTGGGCCAAATAAAATGTACTCGAGCCCTGATAAATGCAAAGAAAGGAACACAGCATCAGTTATGGGATGTTCCCTGGACAAGGGGAAGAATATAATATAAAATAGCTGACCCACAGTCATCAGAACTGACAAGGTCATGAATGTCAAGAAGAGATGGAGATGACGTCTGGATTGAAGAAAACTGAAGAGGCATGGTGATTAATTGCTCTGTAATTTTAATTGGATCCTTTTACTACAGAGGATCGTATAGGGAGCTGGGGACCGCTGTTGAAGTTGGAGCAGGGCCTGACTACTAGACAACAGCAATATACCATGGTGCAGAATGTCCTTGTTTGAAGGAAATACAGGTCCAGGACCCCATGAATATATTGCCCTGTGATGGAGATGAAGATGTTGTAGACAGGGTTAGTACCTTCAGTTAACATCATAATGAGTTCCCGATACAGTCACAGGAATCCTTTGAAGTCACACAGGGAAGAGAGAGAGAGAGAGAGAGAGAGAGAGAGAGAGAGAGAGAGAGAGAGAGAGAGAGAGAGAGAGAGAGAGAATCAGAAAGGAGGTGCAGTAACGGACACTGAGTTTGGAATGTATAGTTTCTGAAAGGGGGATATGAGCAGGGGGCTGTGAGTAGCTCTGGGAGCTGGAAAAGGCAGAGATAATTTCTTCCCTGCAGTCCCTTGAATAAATGCAGCCCTGCTGGCACATGGACATTAGTCTGTAAGACCCATGCTGGCGTTTTTAACCTCAGAACAGTCCAATTCGCTATAGCAGCAATGAGAAACTAATTCAATAGACATGAAAGGTTTCAAGCAATGTCTGGCACATGATAACCACCAGCTTCCTTTGTTGCTACTGTGGCTGATGTTGCTACTCAGTCTTTTTGAAGCATCCAAATTCATTTTCTAGGGAAATTCTGGTTTTGTACTTAGTGGATTACTGAAAACACTCTATGACACTAATATCCACAGGGCAAATGAAACAGGATGTATATGAATAAACACCATGAACTCCATTTCCAGCCTATTCACTACATCTGGAGGGTGACTATACAAACTGCTAATGGGTTTCCTTGCATTTGTTGATCTGATCTTGACATCCCTTCCTTCCGAGGAGATGTAAACTTTGGTCCTTCCCTGTTGGGGCTCCACAAGGAGTGGTCCTGGATATTTACAGTGTGCCTTTCTTGGATACTTCAGGCTGACACTTGGCTATGGCTTAAGTGTCTAGCTTGTGGCCCAGAGTTTCTCTCACAGGGAAACTTATTTATCCTGGCAGATGCATTTGTAGAGTTCTCAATGAAGCTGTGGCCTGTTTATCCCTGTCAGGCTAGCCACTCTCTAGAGGGGCACTGAGCTAAGAAGACGTTAGGCTCAGGTATGAGGGTCAAGTGAGACAGGGATATGGAAGCATAAGGAAACTTAGAAAAGAACAGAGCAAGCTTTATTGTCAATATATCCTAAGAGAAAAGAAGCATATCACAGAGGGCTTATGGGTTGATTCAGGACATGCATGCTCAGTCTGCTCAGTCAGAGGGTGGGGAAGAAGGAAGGAGAGATGGAGGAAGGGAGGAGTGGGAAGAGGGTGACAGACAGACTTACGGGCTTAGGATCTAGGACATTACCTGAGCAGGCTTCCTTTGGAAAATTCTACTTGGTGGGTTTACAGCAAGCTGGCATGAGCCCTCTGGAGTCGTGCTGTGGCTGAGAGGTAGTCACTGCGGCCTGTCACACAGGCCATGTGGATTGTGAGGGTCAGTGAGACAAGTCAAACAGGCTGACTCCAGATGTCCTGTAGGGGAGTGTCGTCAGGAGAGTCTCCATAAGACAGATATCTGGGTTGGCCACACTGAGCTACTGAGAGGAGGTGGAGAAACAGAAACTGTGTCAAAGGTGACTTGGCTTTGCTTCTGGAGCTAGACAGTGAAAGCTGTATTCAAAATAGATGCTGAGGCCGACTAGAGTAAGAAGAACTCACTACACCCTCTGATGGCGTTGGCTTCTGCAGAGATGCTGGGGCCATAAAGGAAGAAAGAGGAGGGGACTCAGGACATCCGTTTTCCTTGCCCCTCACACCAATGGCCAGTCAGTCATGAAGGGCCATGTGTCTCTTCCAAAGGCCAAGTTTCTGTTGGGGTCCCTCTTTGGAACTGCCTGGTTTTTTGGAAACCTCTTTTGGTTCTTATGCCTTCAGACCTAGGTAGAAAGAGCTTTCTGATGCTACCAGTCCCTGGTGTTTCATCATCTCTTATAGACAATATCATTGACCCCACACTGAGAAGGGATTATCATTGTGATGGACACCAGATTTTAGAGGGAAGTCACAACCCTAGCTTTGTAAACCAGAGTTGTGGCAACTACTCACAGTGGGAGACCCGACGCACTAAGCACCAAGGTTAAAATGTCAATGTTTCAAGCTCTTACTGAGTCAGTTCAGGGGAACCAGCCTTTGAGTTGACAAGGCTGTGTGTGCTTACACATTGCACACTGGATCCCGAAAAGCCATAGGTAAGGAGTATTCTCTTCTGTGTACGACAGAAAAGAATGGGCTGGTCATCTATTACCATAAATTAATAAGATGTAGACACCAACAGAAAGGCTGGGAGGAGGAAAAGGAGAGAGAGAGAGAGAGAGAGAGAGAGAGAGAGAGAGAGAGAGAGAGAGAGAGAAGGAGGGAGAGGGAGAGAGAGGAAAGAGGAGAGAGATGAGAAATTGCTTCCATTCCAGACTTAGTGAGAACATTTGCAAAGTACAAAGCAAAGCTGCAGAGACAGAGCTTTTCAAACACGCACGACTGAAATCCCATTTCACAAGACAAACCACACATCAGAAATGAGAGGTTGTAATGGCCGGGTGTCTAGCGAAGTCACTGTGGCTGAAAACACAGGCATCCTTTTCAAAGGGGAACCATCAGGGAGAAATAAAAAAGAAAGCAGGGATGAAGAAGTTAATTTATTCTAAAACCACAATTAGGAGAATATTTGGTATTTTCAGATGTCAGAGACATAGGACCAGAAGGTATAATTAAGACAGACCCTAGTCATGAACTTGACATTGAACTTGATTTTGAGGGATTGGCGAGACTCGGCTAGCTCTTTATGACAGGAATGTGAAGCTCAGGGAACAATCACAACCGAGCCTAGTTTAAGATCTCTTTGCTGTTGCTGTTGTTGGGTTTTTCTGTGCTTCAGCTGGAACAATTGAGTTCACAGTATTCAAAACAACCCCAGCAAAGCTTTCCTAGCAGGAATTTCTGCACTGGTCTCTTTAGCCTGAATAATGCCTTTCCTTACTGTCTATTTTCTCTGCAACCTCCACAGGCAGACTCCACATCTATAGCTCATTACCATCATTCTGATGATAATGTTACGTCTCATCAATTACTTGGGAGCAAGGTCAAATTTAGCAGTCAAATCTCCCCGCTAGCAAGGCCATCAAGAGCCTATATATCAGCACCCTTCCTGAGTCTACCCGCCCCTGCAAAAGCCTCATGCGTGAGCACGCTTCCTGTCTCCTCCACCCCTTGCTGTCTTTCCCTCTCTGTCTCCATCTTCTTACCACACCCCCAGTCTGCATCAATGCTATCCACTATAAAATCCTGCCTGACTTTAAATCCCGTTAATTTATTTCATTTCACTTTTATTTATAATGGACAAGAGGAAGAACCCACATTCCTGAAAGAAGGGATTTCCTTAACTTGATAGGTAGGCACTGGAAACTATAGTTAGGAGGTCCTCGTAGAATACTAATCCAAGGGAAGATCTTTTTGATCGAGACTGTGCTTGCATAAGCCTTGCCAGTGAGATTTATTTTCATTAAAGAAGAAAAAAAAATCTCCCAGCCAAGCAAAAGCAAAACAGAAACAAACAAAATAAGGAGACAGAATAACTCACGTGAAAAGGATCATCTTTATTTCCAGAACTTGGCTCTGTTACAGGGCTGCCAGCCAATCCAAATTTCTGAAAAATCATTTCCATTTAATAGGAACCCCACCTAGAAAGTCCACCATGGTGTGTGAATGTTTGACAACAGGCTTATATTTCCTTACAAAAGTTCAGTTCAATTCCATAAATCATTTACTGAATCCACTTCCTAGAATCAGTAAGCAAAACTTCAGCTTCATAAACACAGCTGCACTTGGCAAACAAACTTAACAAGATAAAAAAGATCTATTTATCCTCTCTCCAGAATATATTTATAAATTAACCTTGCTTTTGAATAGTTAGGATTAATTTGACCCAATAACCACTGCCTTAAATTTGGGCTCTCTTTCCATGAGGTAGCAAACTTTATAAAAAGACAAAACTCATAGGAGATACAGCACTGATGTAGGCTGCCCTGAATTTCTTTACGATTTTATTCTAAGACCATAAGGTGATACGTGTATATGTATTTAAGATCATACATTGTCCTAGTAAACATTTCCCTGAATTACCTTCTTTGTTTGTTACTAAAATTGTGATTTTTTTAAAATACCAATTTGTTTGGTAGAGATAATATAATGGCTTTCTTTTGGAAAGAAATTGTCTGGTAAATTTTACTCGCCTCTTATCTCTGAGTCTTCCATGCCATTGTGTTTTTAATATACCTATTTTCTACAGTAGAATTGTCTGAGCATCTCTGAATTTTAATTGTTAAGTTTAGCCCATTTATATTTGTTGTGATTTCATATATTTGCTTTTCTTTTTATCATCTCATTTTCTGCTTTTAACACTTTGTATTTCCACTTCACTTGATTTCTAGCCCATACCATTGTTAAACGTTCATTTGAAGAAGTGAATAATATTTCATATTTTATGTGTATTAGATCCCCACTTTCTACCTGTCATGTTTCTTAACTGCTTTCCCATTTTTTGACATTTTTATGTTGGTACCACTCACAGAAACCCACTTACAAAATTTGTGTTTTCTCTTCTGGCAACTCGAAAAGAAGTTTAATTAGATGATCCAGTGTTCAGGTATGAAAGCTGCTGCTGGAGGGAGTAATAACTATTTTGGTTTAAATTATGGCTGCACCATGCTTTACAGGACTCTATCTCAAGAGGCTAGCAACCAGGGAAAGGATATGCCTTGCTTGCAGAGGTAATTTATACTTCAGGAGAAGATCAAGCTAAAGCTGCTGCTGTCTCATAATGAAGAAAAAGAATGTTTCACACTCAAATGAACCACTGACATACCTCTTGAGACTCCATTGCCAATTCTTAATGGATAAGTACAGTCAACTTAGTCTTAGAAGAACATAATGATAGAAAACCTAGATCCTCAGATTTTTCGTCAGTTCAGCTACAAAGACGTACGTGGTCATACAGGAAGAGATTTAGCTTGGATAACAGTGGTGGGAAGTGGTGAACTTTATTTGTGCTTGGGAAACCACTCGCAGCACGGAGGATTGCCGGTGTTCTCCAACACATTTACTTACCCGAGATTGTTAAGGGTTAAGAAGAGTCAGGATTCTGGTGATGTTCTTCCTAGCCAGAACAAAACACAACGTGCAAAAAGGAGATGAAACCGAGTAGTTCAAGGGGGCAGGCAGTAGGGAGTGCTGCTCTGCGTTGCTCAGTGGCCTCACCTCCCACCTATTTTGAGAAGGATGAAGATGCTCCTTTCCCTCCATGCACTGGTTGCTGGTGGCTTTACTTTTAGATCTCTCTCAAAATCATCCTTGGCCAAAGAGAACCAACTTCCCCACATTTATGACTTCTTCCCAGGGCAATTTGTACTAATGCCTAGCTGATATTAGGGAAGAAAGGCCTAGCTTAATTCTTTCAATTTGTGATAATTCTTAAGAGCTCTCTCCAGCCACTGAGGTCCCTGCAGGATTAGCTGAGTCTTCTGTTGCAATTGTATTACTGTATCATTGCCTGATCAAGTCTGCTTTTTTTTTCATGTTCTTATTGATGTTCCATAAAGCATCCTCCGGAACTTTCCTGCCTGTAAATCCCATCTCAGACTCTGTTTCCAGGGGATTCTGCTCAGGGAACTATACTTTTCAGATGATGCTTCTGTTATTGTAGATCATTACATTCTTATCTTGCTTGTGTCTATGTCCTGTGCTATAGGGCCATCCCTCAGTGAGAACCCACCCATGAAAATCCTGTGTGGCCCAGGATGTAGACATATCCTTCAATTATTTTCTGGTCAGTCTTCTGGGTACCATAGTGACATCACTATCCCAGGATTAATTTCTATGTAAATTTCTTGTCTTGACAGTTTCAACACTGCTATAAAAATATGCATTTTAACTTCAACAAGAAAATGAAACAGAAGTCTGTAATTTTCATTCCTCTGGGAATATATATATATATATATATATATATATATATATTCTCCTTTTTGTAGCCTAGAATTTCATTTGTTTCCCTGTTAAGGTGGGTGTATCTTCCCCCCCAATGCCTCTAATTACTCGGGCTATATCCCTTTGAGCATTACAGCTTTATGAAGGGGTATTAGTTTCTGACTCAGTGTCTCATAGGACCCACGGTCTCATATCTGGCCTGATTGTATATTAAAACCCAAACTACTAGCTATTACTGAATTTGATAAGCACCCATGGGTAAGCTTTGGGATCAGAGCCTATGCTTATAGCACTTAATTTTGGTCTCCTTGAGATTTCCATTTATTTCTAGCAGGTTGATATGCATTAATATCATTTTTGACAGATTGCTAGGATCTAAAATTACCACAACGTAGCTGACTGTTTCCTGCAGTTAGGTTTTACTAAGAAATGAAAATCATAAGGGCAATGACCTTGGAATAGGAGGTGAGGAGACAGTAGAGCAGAGAAGGAAATCTTAAAAAGAGTTGAAACTTTTTTTTTTTATCCTTCCATTTCCAGATTGGCTAGGTATTCGTATGATGCAAACTAGTCTGCCGTTCAAGCGGGTGCCGGGGATCCCCCAACACGGGACTGCGAGTTCTTTGAGAGAAGGACCCATGTCTTGTTTGTTATTTTAATGTTTTGAATTGCCAGAATCACATTAGATGCTCAGTAGATACTTGTTGACTAAATGAGTCTGTAATAAAGCAATGCTGTGTCAAATGTCCCTAAGTTTAAAAAAATGAGAAGCAATAATAGATCTACTCTATAAAAACTAGTCTATGGAGAATGATAAAAAGTAATAGGAAGTGAAATGTGAGCTGACTTTGCATATTCATTTATTCTTACTTTCCTTCCTACAGATACTTATTGTCTGTTATTTAATCTGGCAGTATGCCTGTCGTGAAAAAATGTGATACAGTCTATGTCCAGGTTCAGACGTAGAGAAATTGAGAGCGTAACTGGTAAATAAAAATTACAATAAAGTATCAGGGAAAGGATAAGCAAGCACCCTGCCATCCCAGGACAACTTCTTTTCATATTTACTGTCCTAGTGTGATTACCAATAGCACCCCAGTCACTGCCAGAGACGTACCAGTTTGGATGGTCGTCCTGGCTATGACCGTGAGACCCATGATATTAGTAAAGGGTACGGCACGGGAAACTACCCGTGCCTGTGGGTTCAGGGGAGGCTTCCTTGGGAAACACAAAATTACACTGAGGCATTCAGTAGGGGGAAACATAAAGGTCATGTGATTGTGCTGAAGTGCTGGTGGATCCTGCTGGACATGTGGAAGAACAGGTACAAAGCAAGATACATTCCAACAATCAATAGACCTGTCTTAGAGAATCCAGGGCAAGAAGTTGTGGAAAGTGGTAGAAGGCATAGGCTGTGCAAGCCTGGGGACTTGGTACATTTGAATATTATCTTTTTTTTCACCCTTCAGTCTAAGGTAGAGATGAGGGGTGTTGAGAATCTGGCATTTGGAGAGATTTTCTTGGACTGGAGTGTACAAGACAGATTTAAGAGAGTCCGCGAAACTAAATTAGAAGGTTGGTGTACTGGTGGAGTCAGCCCTGCACACACCTGTCTGTTCATGGCCACTGGATAGTGCAGGGGCTGACAGATAGCCAGGTAACGGTCATAGGCCATGACTGTGTATAGAAAGCACTCGGTGCTGGCCAGGAAGTGGAAACAATAAAGTTGTATATATAGCACAGCCGTGGAAGGAGATCACTTTCCCATCCAAAGTCACCAGGCCTGCCATGAGCTTGGGAACGGTTACTGTAGACAGACATGCATCCAGGAAGGAGAGGTGACCCAGGAAGTGGTACATGGAGGAGCGGAGATGTGGGTCGGAGCCCACAGTAAGAAGAATGAGGAGATTGCCAGTCACAGTGATGCTGTAGATGAGGAGGAAGAGGAGGAAGAAGAGGCCAGGGTGCTCAGCTGTGTACATCAGACCCTGTAAGAAGAAGTGACTTACCATAGTCTGGTTGAAGTACTCTGTCTTCACAGCCATCTTCTCATTCCCTGTTCAATAAAACTGACTGTAAAAGAAAAAAAAAAGAGATGATAGAACTTGAAATTGAAAGGGGGGAGAAAAGATGAAATGAAATGACTTTGGAATGAATCTACAAGAGAATAGATGAATAGATGGATTGCTTATGGGAAAGGAAGAAGAGGGAAACATGTAGAGTGAACTGTGGCTTGCACACTCGGGAGGAGAGTGGTCCACTCCCTGCCCTGGGAATCCTGTTAGTGTTAAGTCACAGCACGTGCATCCATCCACTTTTTTTTTTCTTTTTTTGATTTTCGAGACAGGGTTTCTCTATAGCTTTTTTGGTTCCTGTCCTGGAACTAGCTCTTGTAGACCAGGCTGGCCTCGAACTCACAGAAATCCGCCTGCCTCTGCCTCCCGAGTGCTGGGATTAAAGGCGTGCGCCACCACCGCCCGGCTCCATCCACATATTTGTATCTTTGAGGATCCAGCATTCGAGTGCATAGCAAGTAATGTGGGTCACAACAGAGACGTCTACTGTGACAGAAATGAGGAAAATATGCACACAGATGGGCATGTTGATCAGTTATACTCTCTACAGCAAGTCATAGGAAACAAGAGCGAAAATGGATTAAACTGCCCGGCACCGCACCCCCTTGTCTGCGCTTTGTGCGCTATTACACAGTTCGCAAGCTTCGGGCAAGGGGGCTGGAGGTTAAAATACACAGACACACGCAGACAGAGAGACAGAGACATGGGTCGTCCTTTAATTCCACAAGAATGACCCCTTTATTGTGTTCAGGGGCAGATTATTATATAGAGATAGCCACGCCCCAGCCAAACCCACCAGAAACCACTCTCCTGCCGTTAGGAACTCCTGAAGGTCTAATGCTCAGAGCAGCTGTAGGCACTCAGATCAGGGGATTACAAGAAATTCAGGATCTGAGGTCTCACTGCTCCCAACATTAAACAGTCAAAAGTTCTTTAGGTCCTGAAATGGAGCACTCCAGCTGGGCTGGTTCATGACCTCGTGTGATGACTTGAAAGAAAATGGCCCCCAAAGGGAGTGGCACTATTAGGACGTGTGACCTTGTTGGAGTAGGCGTGATCTTGTTGGAGGAAGTGTGTACTGTGGAGGCAGGCTTTGAGGTCTCATATATGCTCAAGTCACACCCAGGGTCTCAGACAACTTCCTGTTGCCTGTGAGTCAAGACATAAGAACTCTCAGCTCCTTCTCTTGCATCATGTCTGCCTGCATGCCGCCTTGCTTCCTGCCATGATAATAATGGACTAAACCTCTGAACTTTAAGTGAGCCACCACAAATAAATGTTTTCATGTATAAGAGTTGCTGTCATGGTGTCTCTTCACAGCAATAGAAACCCTAATTAAGACACTCCATGACAACAGTGCTGTATACTTCCTGGGTCTTCCATCGTCTTTGTCTTTTCCTTCTCAAGTACCTTCTATGTTCACAAGACTTAACAACTCCAAACACACATGGACATGATAGGTCACCCTTTCCCACATATATTCCTTTTTCAAATCTAGGGAACCTATCTTAAAATCCTCCCAATGGATTCCTCCACCGTTCTTAACACAGTATAATATCATAAGTCTATTCCTGAGAAAGGCTTGAGCAGAACAGCGCAATCGCCATGATTTGTTCAGAGAAGCACATGGTTGGGAGAGATAGCTTGAGTTGCCAAACAAAACTATGGTTTTATTTGTAAGGAAAGGTGTGACATTAATAATAAATAAGTACCCAGGGTGCCAGCCCTCTCTGTAGGGCAAGGAAATCCTAAGTTTAGGGAGTGAACAGCATGGTTCAGGAGGTTGGAGTAGAAGTCACTGTGCAGTTGGGAAGGGAAGACATACTGTGAAGGCTGGGTATATGTCACTTTGAGTATATGTCACTTTAAAAGCCGACCTGGAGTCTAAGATTATAGAACTTAAAAAAAAAATAAAGATAAATCTCTATTTACCCACTGACTCTTGATTTCAGATGTCCTTGTAGGCCCCATGAGTTCTTCTGAAGTCATATAAGCACTGTCTCTACTGTTTCTGAGCTCCACTAAACTGTCAGAGGAATAGCAGAACAATGTTTTGTATAAAATACTAGACATATTTGTGACCTAGCTCCGGCTGAGTTCGAGCCTGACCTGTTTCTGTCATTGCTGCTGAAATAGCTCTCCAGCTCTTACCTGATTTTGAGATGTCAGGATAATAATTTATCCATCTTGTCAGAGTCGTAGCTAGTTTCCTGACTCTAGGGGAATCTCAATGACTCTCATTCCACACTGGGTGCAACTCAGATTCTAAATGCATTTAATTCCAGTCACCTGCCACCTGCCACACCCTGTAGCCAAAGACTGCAGGCCGCCACCGGTACACGTTGTCTGCTGTTGTGGATCCCCTTCTCAAACGCCACCTCCTCTCTAGTTTCCTCTGAGTGCTCGGTGAAATGACTGGCCGCGGTTACCACATCAGTTCCCCAGGTCCCTAGCCTCACAGCTTTTCCATATTTTCTCATGCTTCCCTTCCTCACGTCTGCAGCTGGCCATTCACAAATCATTCTTGCTCTTCAATAGCACGTCGGTTTCCCAGTGTGGACTATAACCTCTCAGGTTTGTAAAAGGCCAATTGTGAAGGTCCTCGCGTTCAAGGCAGATCCCCAGCCTTGCTTTACAAGGGCAACCAGAAACGATCCTGTTTGTTTCATAATTCATTCCCTTTGGCGTTTCCGCCTTACAATGGATCCTTTTCAAGGTCTTAACTACAAGCATTAAATTACCCCCTGATGTATATATCCCTTTTCTCTTTTTCCAAGGAATGCCTGGAAAGGAATCCAATTGTGGGCAGATGCTCTCAAAAGCGTTTTGTGTCAAGTAACAAAACACAGTTGTAGTTTAAGTAAAAATACTAATAGTGATTTCCATGAAAAGCTGCAGTAGTAATTACTGGCTTTGAGAGCATCTCATAATGACTTTGTGCAGTTGCACTTAAGCAGTTCTTCTTTCCTTATTCTAACACCAGGCAGGGCCCCTAATTGCACTACACCAAGAAAATGCACCTGCACCGAGAGAAAACAGCGACACCCAGAGCAGGTGAGACCCCTGGTGACCACAGGCATCCAGATGGAGCATGGGAGATACAGTACAGTCACCCTGGGTTATTCAGACTTCTTCCTATATTCCTTTTCACCCTCAAAACTATATCCTTTCTCCACACCTACTGATGACAACCACTAATATGGTCCCCACCAGTAAAGTTTTGGCTTTGAATACATGACATACATAGACACAGTATGTAACAGGTAGAGATTAGTTCTTTTCACTTAACACGCCTTTGAGGTTCATCTGAGGCCCACCATATTTTTTTATAATAGTAATATTCTTTTGTAAGGATGTATTCTGTTTATTTATCTGCTAGCTGACATTTGAAGTGAAATTGCTAACACATACACTGCACATGTGTTTGAATTTTTGAAAAAATGAATGGCCAAGCTGCTTTCCAGAGCAGCTGTAATGTTTCACACAGCACACTTGCTCACACACACACACACACACACACACACACACACACACACACCATAACACCCTTCTCACAATGTCAGAGATATGTTCTTCCTCCTCACACACTGATTGTGTTTTATCAGCTCTCGCCGACGTGTTATGTGTGCTGTGTCTCTGTTTTAGCATACATTTCCTCCAAAGATGAAGTGCTTATTCATGGTTCACTGGCTTCTAAGTTGTTTTTCAATTATTAGTTTGTGGCTGATCTTCAGGAATGACTTGAGCATGCTGTATAGACATCCTGTCAGCCCTGTGATCTGAAAGTGTTTCCACGCGATGGGCGCTCACCTTTTCACTTTCTCAATATAATTCTGTTTAGTTTTGATGAAGCTGTTTATTCATTTTTAACTTAACTGATTATGCCTCTGATGAGATGCCTAGGCAGTATTGGTTTAACCACAATTCATGGGTTTTCTCCTGTGTGTTCTTACAATGTCTTAATATTTTGATACTTTCAAGTTTAGACCTATGATCATTTTTGCACTGATTTTCAAGTTAAATGTGATGTTTACAACTAAGGGTCTTTTTTTATTTTTACTTTTTGAATTTCACAATGATGTTGAAATTATTATAGTGACTAAATCCAAAAAAATAAAAATAAACATCATTCATGAGATAATATCCAAGTTCATCAAATTATTTGTATATTTGCCAATAATCATATTTAAATGTCATTACATTTATGTGGCTCTCTATCTTTGGACACTGAGTTATGTGTCTAATACTTTTCAACTATAGATATGATGACTCTAGCTTTGTAGTAGTTTACAGTCAGTATGCCTCATTTTCCAAGTTTATTTTGGCTTCTCTGTCTCCATTATCTTTCCACATAAATGTATTATTTGTAGATCCATTTGGGGACACCTGACATATTTAATATTGTGTGACTTTCAATCTGTGAGTATAGTATAAAATTCTAGCCATTTTTGCCGGCTTTCATTAATCAGAAATTTGCAGTTTTTACCATATAGATGCTGAAAATGTTTGTTATCTTTATACCCGAGTATTTTTGTTTTAGGGAGGCATTAGAAATTGTATTTCTTTTGAAATTTTGAATTCTAGTTCCATATTGTGACAATCAGAATATATTTTTTGTTTGTTGTTTTGCATGATGTGTAATATGATTTGCTTTTGTTATAGTTTTTATATAAAGATTAGGAAAGATAGTAGTTTGTGGCTTTCCTATACTGTCCATCTGATTTGTAGCAGTGTTATGCTAGCCCTTCAAAATAAGCTGGAAAGTGTACTAATCTTCTAGTTCCTGAAATACATTGTTGTGTGTGTGTGTGTGTGTGTGTGTGTGTGTGTGTGTGTGTTTCTTCTTATTCTTGTTAACTAGTGGAGCCATTTAGGCCTGGAGATTGGGTGGATTTTTAAGAATAAATCTAATTTCCTAGTAGTGGCTGTGAGACAGTTGAGGTTACCCACTTCATTTGTGTGAAGTTGGTACTTTATGATTGCAAGGGACATGGTCCGTTCCATTCATTTGGTATAAGAGTTCCCTTGCCCTTCTGTTCTTGTCTGGAGGGTTTGTCAGCCCTCTTGCTCCTGATAGCATTCCTTCATACGTCCTGGCCTTTTACTTTGACACCATGCTAAAGATTAATGAATTTTATTGATCTTTTAAAGATCCAGCTTTCAGTTCCATTGATTTTTCTTATTTTCAGTATTATTGATTTCTGCTTTCATCTTTACTATAATATTTCTTCTGTATGCTTGGTTTCATTGTTCTCTTGTTTTCTAATTGCTTCAATTGTCAGATTAAGTATTGATTTGCACCCTTTCTTCTTTTCAGATTCTACCGCTTACTATTATCGATGTGTTCCTAGATCCCGTGTTGTTTCATCCTCAAATTTTGCCATTCTGTGTTTCTGTTCACATCTAGCTTAAAATATTTAAAACTTTGAGGAGTCCTATGAAAGCTCAACATCGTAGAAGCTTCCTAAAATGCAGACATGTATAAAGCAATGTAAACGAAATCTCCAATCAACAGGAGTGACAGGGTCCCAACTGGGTATGTCTTATCATCATCTAGTTGAATTGGCCAAAGAGAGCTCATGGGCCCAAACAACCCAGGCTATTTCCAAGGACCACAGATTGCTCTCCACAAATTGATGGCAAGGCTCTATTGCTGAAGACAACACCTACACAAGTCCTGAAAAATGGAGTTGTCGAGCTGATGCCTGTCTAGAGCCTTCTCCTCCATGGATGGACTAGTGTTCATGGGACTGAAAGAACTCTGATCACTACCAGAGAAGAAAGAGAAACACCAAACCAGCTATAAATAATTTAATTTACAATGCTTACCTGCCTGCAAGGCATCCTATTTGTGCAATTGTGACACAAAGCTTGTGAGAGTAACCAGCCAATATCTAATTGGATCTAGGGCCCATTCTATAAGATGGAACCTGTCCCCTGCACTATTGGGGTGGACAAGGACCTGAGACCAGATAGACCAGGGACCTAGGGGAAAACCAAATACTACTGTTCTGCTAAAAGAACATAGCAATAAAAATGACTCATAGCAACATTCTGGTAGACTCATAGATCAGTGTCTTGTTCAGCCATCATCAGGGAAGCTTCTTCCTGCAATAGATGGGAACAAATACAGATACCAACGTTTAGACAATACAGGGAAACTAAGGGACCTTGGAACACTCAGTCCTAAGTGGGATATCTCCATTAACCCATCTTTTCAGGGCTCAGAGGACCCCATGGAAGAGGAACAGAAAAATTTTAAGAGCCAGAGGAGATGGAAGACACTAAGAAAACAAGGCTTTCTAAACATAGCAGACCGATGTGCATATGAACTCACAGAGACTAGCAGTGTACACAAGAAGTGGACACAAGCCCCCATTCCTAACCCAGAAGCTATCTCCAACTGATAACCACTCACAAATGAAAAATAGAGTCTCACTAGAAGTACAAACACAAACCACTCAAGGGCAGGTCCCATGCCCAGTCATAGATGGCAAAAAAAAAAAAAAAAAAAAAACCTCAAACAAACAACAACAACAACAACAAAACCCCAAACAAACAAACAAAAAACCTCAGTGGCATCTTTGGAGGCTCTTTTTCTCATAATGTTTTGTCAAGGTCATTTTTTTCCTACCTTACAGGTCCTTTGCATATTTATGATGTCTTCTGGTTTTTGATTTTAATGGGATTCCTATGTGTCCAAACATCTGTATCTGCAGCTATGTGTGTTTCTTGCACTTTTTCTTTGACTATTTTTCTTCTGTTCACTTGTTTAATTCTATTCTAATTTGCTTTGTCTCATCTTACTTTATCATTAACCTTTAGAGGCCTGTTGGTTTTCTGAGGACAGAACAGAAAGGATGTGGATGTGGTTGGGGGCTTGGGAATCTCAGGAGAGTTGGGGGAGGGGAGACTTTAATCAGAATGTTATGAAAAAAAATCTATTTTCAATAAAAGAAAAACAGAAAGCAATTGTCTCCGGAGTGCCTCTTTGAACCATGAACTATTTTGAAATCATGACTTAATTTCTGAGTACAAAAAATTCTTTTTCTTGTATGGTTGTTGATTTTAATTCAATGATCATCAATGGGCATAGTTTAATGACTTGAATTTTTAAAAATGCGTTAATGTGTGTATTATGACACAGACATGACCTACCTTGGTAACATTTTATGTGTTCACGGAAAGGTCTGAATTTATTGTTTTTAGCGGGATGGTCTGTTGAAGGAACTCAGTTGGCGGTGCCTGTCCATTCTTTAGCCTGGGTCATTAAATGCAGCTTCTGTTGATACTGAAAAAAGAAAAGTTCAAGTCTTCAAATATAATTTAGAATCCGTCTAGTTTTCCTTTCTGTTCTGTCACTTTTGCTTAATGTATTTTGACTCTGTAATTAGATATGCACATTTATTAAAATGCTATTCCTTCTTAGTGAATTGGTCCTATTATAACTGTACAATATTCCTCTTCCCCATGCTAATTCTCTTTGGGATGCAGTCCATTTTGTCCTGCATTAATGCAGCCCTTCAAACTTTCTTTGAATTAGCTTTTTTCATGGTATTTTTTCTGCCCTTTTACTTTGACTATATCTACCTTTGTCATTAATGTCTTTCACAATACATAAACATCATAATTTGCATTTTAACAAAACTTTAAAGTAAACTATGGATAGAATATAGTTGGACTGCATTCTTATTGTAACAATATCTGCCTTTTATTTGATGTCTATATATTTTCAAGATAGGGTTCCTTTCTATTTGCTCTTGCTGTCCTGGAAATCACAGAAACTAGGCTGACCTCAAACTCACAGAGATCCACCTGTCTCTGCCTCCTGAGCTCTGAAATTAAAGACATGTACCACCACCACCACCCCATTGGTCATTATATTTACTGTTATGTTTCATATGCTTTACTTATGTCCATTTTTATCATTTATTCTTCATTTCATTTCCCGACTCCTACTCCAGTTTGTGTTATTTGACTATGGCTTAGGGTTCTAGTTTAACTCATCTGCTGTACTTCTTGCTGTGACTTTATGTGGGATTCCTTTTAGTTGCTATATGCATATTTTAGTAAATAGTATGCATATTTAGCCGACTTAAAAGCAAAGGTTTACCACTTCAAAAGACAAACAAAAAACTTGTACCTCTGAGTGCGGTGCCACACACCTTTCACCCAGCACTTGGAAAGCAGAGGCAGGTGGCTCCTGAGCTCAGTGACAGCCTTACCTACAGAGTGGGTTTCAGGGCATTCAAGGACACACAGAGAAAAAAGACAAAACAAAACAGAATGTTTACCACTCTATATGGGTCTTTAAGCCTTTACAGTGTCATAGTTGTGTATTTTATTACCACGCGGTGAGACCTTCTGAAATATATTATATTAATTCAGGTATTTACAATCTCTTGTTCTTTATTTATAATATAATAAAGTGTTTCTCTCTTTTTCTCTCTCTCCATATATGATCTGCTTGCACCTATGTATAAGCACACGAGTGAGGAGGTCAGATATTACACCTATTCTTCAATCACCCCCTCTGTTATTTTTTAGGCAGGCTCTCTCACTGAGCCTTCACCTCGTTGGTTTGTTGGGACTGATTGGCCATTGAACCCCAGTGAACCCCAGGGGTGCTCCTGTCTCTGTGCACCACTCCCACCCCATTAGTGGAATTAGTGATGTGTGTCACCCTGCTTGACATTTTAAACGGCTGTGGGGATATGAACTTAAGTCCTCACGTTTGTGTGGCATGCACCTGTTCTGAACGTTGTCTCCAGTCACTAATATCATACATTTTCTTATAGTATCATTTCTCTTTTCCCTAAAAAAAGAAAAAAGAAAAACAAACAAACAAACAAACAAACACCCAAACAAAAAGAACAACAACAAGACTTTTTAAGCAACTCCTTTGGAGCAGGCCACTTGACAGCACATTCTTAGTTCCCTTCCTGTGAGGATGTCTTCACGTCACCTCCGAGCACACTTCCTCTGGGTGGAAATTCTTCTCTGAGATGTATTTCTTTCTCTACTTGAAACATTTGCACCACTTCCGTTTGGCCTCCCTGACTTAGTAACAAGGCCAGCCACCAGGGGCTGTTTCCTTTGCCGTTCGGTTGTAGTCGCTTGATTATGTTATTTCTGGGCATGCCTTTAAAAAATGACTCTATTTGGGGTTGCTTAGTGCTGTGAGCGCAGACTGTGCTTTTCACCAAACTGATATGTTTTGAGGCATTATTTCTTCAAATATTATTTCTTTACTTCAATCTCTATTGTCTCCCCTGAGACTCTGATGACAGGGATATTATGCCTCTTGATGTATCCAATTCTGGGGGTTACACGTTTTTATTCAATACTTCCCCCATCTACTGTTATTAAGATAATTTCTACTAGTCTCTCCTCTACTTCATTTTTCTCTTCCTTCTTCATTTCCAACCTGCTCCTGAGCTCGTCTAGTGGGTTTTTAATCTTTAGGTGTTTCTTCAACTAAAACGTCCATGCGGTTCATCTTATTTCTTTGCTAAGAATATTATGGCATTAATTTTTTACCCTTCCCCGAGGGAGCAATTTTAGGACAGTTCTTTCCATTCTTGGTCTTGTCATTCACATCGATTGACTGACATCGTGCAAGCTGAGTGAGACATTTTGCAAGCTTTTGTATGCCGATAAATTTGGATAGTGTTCTGGATATTTTAAGTTTACCGGGCTGAACTCTGAGTCTTTTCTAAATCCTATGGAGAATACTGATGATTTTGTGTTAGAGTATTTTCATGGTTGGTGAAGACCTTGCACTGACATTTAGATTTGTCCCATATGTGTGCTCCTCATTGGCTAATTGGAGACCTGGGTGGTGGATTATCTCACGATTCACTCTCTGAGTACCAGTATGCTCTTTAGGGGGACGGTCACATGCTGTAGTTTCAAAGCAAGCCCTAGAATTTGTAAAAGGTTTGCAATCACTCAGATACTTCCCACTGACCAGGTTCCTGTTTTAACTCTGTGTGGTGCTCTATATAACCCACTCTTGTGTGCACTCCCCGCAGCTGTGCCCAGGACCAGATATGAAAATGAAAACAGCAGTAGGTCCCCCACAGATCCATTGAGCAGGGGGAGATGACTCTCCTGTAGATTTTAGTCCCATGAGCCTCTGGGTTGATACCACCATGACACCTTGCTTGACAGTAAGGTATGCGAAAATGGGAAGAACCAAAAACCTAGAGAAAATATCGAGAGAGCTCGTTCTTGCTGTTCAAGCTAGAACAAGATGGCTGGCCCAAGCACACGTTTGCCAGGTGCTGGGCTGCGTGGACTTCAGCCTGAAGAATAAAATCAGGAAAAATACTGGTGCTTCAAATTCTAGCCCCTTCAGTGTACAGAGGTCAATATTTTCAAAGCCCCTGATGCATTCTGTGAGTTTTCTAGCTGAGAGGGACAGTGTGTTATTATTCGATCTTATCTAGACTCAACCACGATGTACAACTCTTAGCTTTCTGTTTCCTCAGAGCCTTGCATGCTATACTCTGTGAGGGTTAAACGAAGCCCTGCTCATCCCTGTACCACCTCCATGCCCGATGCAGTACCTTGAATGTGATTCTGGGTCTAACTTATCAGGAAATATGGGTGGGACTCGTTCATCTTCATCATGTATGAGGTCTCAACAGGAATGGCTCACGTGGCTGGACACACGTAGGAAGACTTGTCCTATTTCTTCATCCTAACTTCCTGCTACTGCTTGGATTTCTCCATCCTGCTTCCTTGGCTGTGCTCTGGGCTGAACTGCCAAGAACGGTCTCTTTGTTCATAAGTCTGATACCTGGAGGAGTGAGGAGCTACCGACAGATCATTCGCCATGAGTAATTTTGTACTGCCCAACATGGCAATTTCAGAGTAGTCAGGTTTCTTAGACGGGAACTGGATTCCCTAAAGGATCTTACTCTCTCATGTTTTAGTGTTACTCGACTTTGTGACACATACGCATTTAGCAGGCTGCCTTAAACTCGCTTCAGAACAAGGAGGAATAGAAACATGTAAACCGAGTGGAAGGGAAATGAACTATCAAGGGACGGTAAAGAGGCACATGGTGGAAGCTGATGAGAGAGAGCTCAGTTGGTAAGTGCTTACTGGAAAGCCTGGGAGCTCAGCTCCCAGAACCCCCACAAAAAGGCTGGGTGTGGTGGTCCAGGACTGTAATCCCAGTACTGGGGCAATGGAGACAGGTAGATGAATGGGGCATGCTAAAAAGAGCCCACCCATGTCAGTGAGGGTCTGTGGCTCCAAAACCAAGGTGGATGGTACCTGAGAAGGATGAACAATTGCAACTGCCTTCTAATCTCTCACACATGGCACACAAGTGCACAGGCAAAACACAGACACACAGACACACAGACACACACACACGTGTGTGTGTGTGTGTGTGTGTGTGTGTGTGCGCGCGCGCATGCCCAGTGGTTTCCCTAAAGGATTTTTAGTTAGTCTTTAATAGCACTCATGGTTTCCTAAAGAGTTGTTGTGTAGACATGAAGTGTTGTGTTTATTTCTAGGAAGCCCTGAACACACTAGACCTTCTAAAAATGGGTTTGCATTTATTCTTTTGCTTAGCTTTTAATGAAGGTAAGATTTAGACCAACTAAAAGGAGTAAGGAGAATTAAGAAAAGAAAAAAAAGCTGTGGTCTGCTAACAGGTAGATGTGTTAGAAAATCAAGGTGTGTTTCGGGCACTTGACAATTTACCAGTTGGGCTGGAAAGCCTGTGCAGTAGAGTTCTGGGTAGTGGACCTTTTTTTTTTTCTCATTTAATAGCTCATTCCCCCATCACCTTGTAACTGTACCTTGGTTTCCTTTTGAATAAGCACCCTTTACCAACTCCAAGCTGAGAGCAGAGGACTCTCAGCAACTGGTTAATGGGAGAAAGAGATGGTCTAGGGATGGGGACATGAGTTCCGTAAACCAAGGAACTGGGCTTCATCTTTCTGTTGAGTGCGAAGGAGAGGAATGGAGAGACCAAGCATGCTGCTTCCATACCAAACCGGAGGCTTCACTGCTACAAACTGGTGGAGCAGACAGTAGAGAGACAGAGAGCACTTGGGTCCTGAGTCTAGCCGTACCTGAATACTCAGAGACTGGGGCTTTGAACCAGGTGTTTGAGAAGGGTGAGGGGGAAACCGTGCATAATTAGAAAAGGCAAAAGGTCATTGCAAGTGTGTGCCGCCTTTGGTAATTGACTCTAACCTGCCTTTCCACCGTTGTCTCCCACGCTTCTCTTTCCTCGTTCTTTGCTCTACCAACTGCACCGCCCACATTCCATTTCGTATGGGTTTATTTTTTATTAAATTTGAGCATGTGTGTTTTTGTCTGTGTGGGTAAGTGTATGTTTGTGCAGACACCCAAGGAAACAGAAGTGTCAGGTCCCCACGGAGCTGGAGTTGCAGGTAGTCATGCATGAGTCAACGGACACCGTGAATCCAAGCTATGGTCTTCTGGAAGAGCAGTACATACTCTTAACCACTGAGCCATCTCTTTAGCCCCCACGTTCCATTTTTAAATACTTAGGGTGCAAGGAGGCCACTGGTTAGTTCCCAGCCACTTACTTAGCCCCAAAATAATCACACAGAAACTGCATTAATTAAATCACTGCTTGACCCATTAGCTCTAGCGTTTTATTAACTAGCTCTTACATATTAATTTAACCCATTTCTATTCATCTGTGTATCTCCATATGGCAGTGGCTTACCGGGTAAAGTTCCATCCAGCTCCAGTGGGACTACATGGCTTCTCCCTGACTCTGCTCTTCTTTCTCCCAGCATTCAGTCCAGTTTTCCCCACCTAGCTTTGCTCTGCCCCGCCCTGCTCTGCTATAGGCTCAAAGCAGTTCTTTATTCATTAATGGTAATCATAGCATACAGAGGGAAACCCCACATCATACTTACTAACCTTTCATTACCTTATGTATTTGCTAATGCTAGTGCCAATTCAAACTTCTTCTTTTCTTCCTTTTGTATAGAGGAGTTAGTCATCAGTAAGGACTCATCTAGGTAGACTTGCCCCTTGTATTTATGCAATCATTTTTAAACAGCATCCCTTATGTACAAATCCTTCTATTATCGCGTTCAGTTTTTGTTACTATTTGTTCTTTTTTTTTTTAAAAACAGGGTCTCATATATCTCAGGCCAACCTGAAACTCACTACATAGCTGAAGATGACCTTGAATTTCTGATTCCCCTGTCTCCACTCTATGCTGGGATTACAGACCGGTAGGTACTACCACACCTAGTTTTATATGCTGTGCAAGAAACCCAAGTCAGGGCTCCATACATGCTAAGTACTCTGCAAACAGAGGTACTTACCTAGCATATTTGTTATTGTTTTTGATATTTTTCTCCTATTATTTTGTGAACTCTTTGAGCTAGAGACTAACTTGTATATGCTCCAAATCCCCTTTAAGCATTTAGCACAGTATCTGGTATACAACAAAGGCTGAATAGAGGTCGGAAGATGGCTCAGAAGGTACGAATGCTGGCTGAGGACCTGACTTTGGGTTTAGCGCCCACACTGGTCAGCTCAATCACATGTAATTCAGTTCTAGAGGATCTGATGCCTTTTTGTTTCTGTAGGCACTGCATACACGTGGCATGCATGCATACACTAGACATACACATAAAATAAATAAAACTGGAGAGGGAGTTTTATAGTTTGTGAATGGACAGTGCGTGAATGAGCTGGAAATTATAGGTAATAAGGCAAAAGAGAGCCTCCAGATTCCCCTGACATTTTCCACACTGTTCCTAAAAAGCATCTTCATTTTATTCTATAGACTGCTCAGAATTCCTTATTTGTTTCAAAATGACTGATTTCCTCTGCATTTTTGGCCTCCTTTTTTGGTTTGGTGTGGCTCTGTAACTAACTTCCTTGCAATGGGCTAGTTACTTCGGGTCTGGATGTCAGAAGTTCTATCCTTCAGGTTTTCTTTTCTCCTGGCTGGGAAATGCCCAGGTGACCTTGGAAGCAAAGGTCGAAGGCAACTTAGGTTCTGCCATCCTGAATCCTTAAATGACTGTAGGAAGCAAGTCTCTACCCACATTCTATCAACAACCAACCAAGCCCTTTCCAGGAGCTGCTAGAAGAAAGAGAAAAGAACTTCTGTGTTGAGTCAACCCAATTGCGGATGTGTTTCTCTGTTATGAGCCTCATTGCCCTGAAATGAGAGCCAATAGGGTGTTCTAAGTCTAAGCTAGGCTCTGAGTGTTATGACAGCTAAAGATGGGGAAGAGCACTATTGGAAACGCCTTCCTATTGTCTTTGGCATCCTATGACTTGGGAAAAGGTCATTCATGCTCTGAGGTCACTGGGCAAGTCTGTGGCAGGCTGTGGTGAGAAGGTTAGATTCTATTCCTGGATCTGCACCCCACTGGCTTTGGGTACTCAGCCAAGGAAATTGCAGCATGGATACTCAAACAACCCACCTGCAGGGAAAACACATAAAAGCTAAAACAACCACCCCAGCAGAAATGCAGGTGAGCGTGGTCTCTGCAGGAGTGGACGCTCTTCCGGTTGAGCTCTTGAAGGTTTCAGCTGTCTCTATGCATGACGCCTTCCAGTCTTCCGATTATGGCTTACTGATTCCGAGTCTGGCAGCAAGAGGAGCATTGTGACCTTTCTTTGAGGCAGGCAGACTGCAGATGCAACAACCAAGATGTTTCTGTCCTTATCAATGTCAACTTCCCGAGCCACAGGATGAATAAGAAGTTTACTTAGTCACAAAACAAGCAGATTTTTAAAGCGCCCAAAGGTGTAGTGTGTTGCTAGAATGTGTCACTCAAGTGTTCCCAGCTCCATGCTAGAAACTGCCTATGTGCCCCATCCTATCTAGATCATGTTGGAGTCCGCTGCCTATTCAGAGGCAGGATAGTTTCTACATTTAAGCAGATTGATCTTTGTTGACCTCTGTGGGGGAAGAGTCACAGCTACTGTTCTTGGGATGGAGGCTTTCTCAGAGCCATAGATTCCTAGCTCCATGCCTAAGATGAATGCTCTCTCCACCCTGCCCATCGGTACGTGGGACGCCCCTTTTGTCACCCCATTTTTAGGCTCCTGAACCTGAGATTCTGCCACCACTGATGTTTAAGCACCCACTAGACATCCAAATTACTTTGAGAACGTCTTATGTGTACAAGTGTAGGTTTGCAGGGTTTATGGCTTGGAGATTCCAACTCAGCAAGTATACGATGGAGAGACCAAAAGTCTGTAATTTTACTTGGTACTTTATGTAAATCTGACCCTAGTGGCTTTGAGATGCCATATCTGGGGGTGTCCTTTTCTTCATCTGTGAGTGGTCCATTTTTTTACAACACAGAAGGCTTGTAATGCACGTTTTAAACATTTCTTTAGTAATTTTCCCACTGTTTTGAAAATTAGATCCTAATATCATAGGTGGCAAACCAGGGCTCATAAAGAACTGACCTGTGATTATGTTCAGCATAGGTTTGTCCTCTGAAACCTCCATTTTCATATTCTTGATTTCATTTGTTCTGAGATTTGAGGAAGGGATTGCTAGGATTTGCTGTGTTTTTTGTTGCTGACTTGTTAGTATTCTTTGGCTCAAAACCATTTCCTTTGCTTCACGGTTTTTATTCAGTCGGCTAGCTTATAGTGAGCTGAGAACCCGCCCCCCCCCTTCTTTCGAAAGCCTGATCGTGCTTTCCCTGAGACAGCATCCTCTTGGTGTTGAGAGCTGTCCTGAGTGTCTCCACTGAGGGCACTTTACCCATGATTTGTTCATTCTTATCCTGTGGGTGTCTTCAACAGATCTAAAGCTCTGGTTGACCAGGTTCACATACCTGTCTCCAAGCCTCCAGGGAACGTGGAGGACCACGGACTGTGAGAAGTTTGGTCCTGGGAAAGCCACTGCTCAACGTTCTTGTCAATAAGAAGAGCCAAACATCATTGAAAACAGGGAAATGTTTCTGATCCCATCGAAACAGACATCCGAAGAAGAGATAAAATATTCCACTGGTGTTGACCCATCACCACCGAGCATCCTTGACTAAGCAGAACAGTGTTCTAAAAGGCCCTGCTCTGATATTTCACATCATGAGCAGAACTGTACTCAGGATGGCAGAATGCCAGGGCAGACGGGAAGAGGAGATAACCACTGGGCTGGGTTAGTGTGCTCCAAGAGACGGTGGGGTGTGTGTTCATAAGTCACTGTGTAGTTGGGCCTCTTCATTATAGACTGCAGGCTTCACCTTAACTCGTATGGATGGTTTTGCGCCTCTTGAGCAAGCTTGTCAGGAGGAGAGACTATGAGTTCCCCATCCCTTGTCCCAACTGGTCTTCTCAGAAAGACAGCTCTATGAAGACAGGAGGTGGGACAAGCTGAGCCCTGATGCTCTGTGCGAACACCTTTGGGTCTGCAAGGTTAACCCTCAAAACTATAGCTCTTCTCCTTACCATCTCTGAACAAGGCGAAGGGAGAAAAAACAATGATGGGAGTAAGATGCATTTCCTCCCTTTGAGGATGTGGAATTTGGGTGCCTACCATCAATTAATCCCAGAGGAAAGACAGGAAATCCTCTGGAGGGAAATGTGAAAGGGACCATGCTTGCTTTGGAGCTCTCTGAATGATGAGTCTAGGGAGAGGCACTATCTCTCTTTTTGCAGGCTTGCGTTACCTTCTCCCAGACACCACTACTGCATGCATTTGTCTCTAACAGCTCTTAGCCTTCCGGCATGCAACAGACCTTCACACTTCCTGGCTTCCCAAGAGCCTGCAAAGAAGACATTCACCCATCCCATTCTCTAAATGGGAAAACAGAGGCTCAGGGGCTCAGTGATTTATTTACAGTGCAGCATAAGCAAGCAACGAAGCCAGCAGGAGGTAAGAGTTTGCTTAACTCCCCAGTCAATTTTCAGCTCCCCAGATAACACAGAGCCTAAATAAACCTACATCAACACCATATGGTACCAGCAAAGCAGGCGGATGTTGGGCACTTGTACTAAAATGGGCTATAAAGGAAAGATAGTTGGTACGTGTGAGTAATCAGAGAACAAGCTATCCTTTCGATAATGGCCTTCGTTCTAATCCACTAACCCGGGATGACATGAGCTTTGATGGACTGGGTGGTTTTAAGCCCCAGATCCAGAACCTTAAAAACACAAATTACAAGAAAAATTCATTTTGAGCACCTGATAAATGACAATCAAGAATCTTTAGGAACTTGTCTTATTAAGCATTCTTCTTAGTTAAAAACCTTGAAGTATTTTTTTTTTGAAGCGCTTTCTAGGAATTTTGAGCTGAAAACACATTTTGTGTTCTTTGGGGGATAAGCTGTTTCAGAATTTCCCCCCAATCCGGTATGAAACTCAGATTTAGTCCAGCTATGCTGCAGACCTGCTAGCATCTAACAGACCGATGGAATGCACAGCCTCTGTGCACGGCAATGCATCCCACTAGGCTGCCAGAAGGGGCAAATACAATTTGTCTATAGAATTAGGCTTTCACAGTTAGAGTCCCTGCTTTGGGTGTGCGATCTCCCGTGGACTGCCAGCAGATTTAGTGTCCCCAAACAGATGGGCTTTCCCTGTATGGACCACTCTTAAGTTTCCTAGGCAAACCGCAGCTGTGCTCATGTCCCTTTGTGCAAAGAATTGCTTGAGTTTAACCACTTCCTTTTACCTGATGTGTGTCCAGAGTGTTGAGCAGGAGACAATTGGGGATACAGCCACATCTGCAGGAATAGAAGATTCCTTTCTCTGTGTCTTTCAGCAGGGGCTGTGACACGCAGGAAAAAGCCTTTTTGACTCTCAGTGACAGTCCTTAGCAGGGACCAACCAGCCAACTTCAACTAGGTGAAGCAGAAAAAGGACCTTGGTAATGAATTTTGGGTAGTGCAGAAAATTTCTAGATGGCCATCGAACCGAGCTGGGGTTGGTGGAGACAGGAACAGTCTTCAGGGTGCACCACTGGGGTGATCTGTGAAACAAATGTCATCATCCCCCCACCCGAGCAAAATGGTATGGGCTACACAGCCAGAACTGCTGTCTCTGATGCCATTAAGATAATGTAATGAGGGCTGGAGAGAAGGCTCAGTGGTTAAGAGCATTGCCTACTCTTCCAAAGGTCCTGAGTTCAATTCCCAGCAATCATATGGTGGCTCACAACCATCTGTAAAGAGGTCTGGTGCCCTCTTCTGGCCTGCAGATATGCACACAAACAGAATATTGTGTACATAATAAATAAATAAATATTTTTTTTAAAAAAAGATAATGTAATGAGTCTCTGCCTCCTGGACCAAAGTACCTTCCTCACCCATCCCCTTTGTGACACTTTCTTGAAATCAAGATGAAATCCTACATGGCACATCTGGTCACGTGGCTCATCTCCAGCTAAGAAAAAGCACGTTTCCAACCCCTACCTTGAACAGTGAAAGGCCTTTCAAATACTAGAGGAAAATGGTGGCCTTTGGTGTAAAGGACACCCTAGCATCTCTCTACCTTCCAGCCACCACATCTTCCTATCAGCTTCTTCTAACCTAGAGTAACAACGCTTACAAGAACAAGTGCTACTGCCTAACATCCTGCAGTACTACTTTGCATGACTAAGAAATGGCACACCCCTCCTTCAAAACGGTGAGTTAGAGCTTCCTCTGTTCACATGTGTTTTTGAGTTCTAGGCTCGGGTCACCAGGGGATGCATACCTTCTTTGGTTGAGTCAATCTATCTTGATGTTCCATGAGCCAGGCTTTTGCAAAAAATAAGCCATTCGGTTTTGTAGAAATAAGAGGGGGTAGAAAAAAAGGAAGGGGATGAAGAATAGCTTGACGCACCTGTGTACTGCAAGGAGCACAAATGAGGATCTATGATATCATTTCTGCAAGCAATCATATGGCCATGGGTGCATTTTATGACATCCTTCATCATAATTATGCTATGCTTGAAAAATAACAGCAACAAAAGCCTGTTTAAAACTAGCAGATGAGGGCCCTTTCCCCGATGAAGAGACTCTTTCAGCCTTCGTTTGGGAGTGGGGAATGCCTCTTGGTGATCCTACTGATATATTTTTGCTATAGTCTTCTACTCCCAGACATGACGATATGTGGAGGTGCCCAGAGGATCCCTGTGGTTCCAGAAACCTTCTTGTACAGAGCTGTATACTTGTACAGAATTGATATAACTCCCTATTTTGCTACGTCAGTAAGAACCAATTCCTAATACTGAAAACTCATTTTGTTGCCTGATCTTTCAGGGGCACAAAGCGTCTAAACTAGACCCTCCTCAGGAGGAGTCTCACTTTCCAATTCTATGGCAGCATTCCCTCTGTCAGCAGGACAATTCTTCCCTTGGGCATTAAGTCCTTTAAGTTGGAAGATCCAAGAATTACAGGGCACTGAAAGGAGAACTTCTGCAGGAGGGTTGTTTGATTTACGGTACCTTTTCAGCTTCTACCTTTTGATTCTGAGTCCATGCATTTTATGGTATAAGAGATCAAAGAGCACCCAAAATACATGATGGATCTGAGGATGTACCATATGCTACAAGACTATCCCTAGCTTGCTATCATCCAGCCTATACTCTCACTGAGACCTCGCCATTGGATATCCCACCATTCTGCAAGTCCAGTTGCTCATTGGTGATAGGCCAGATGTTTAGAACCAATAACAATCCAGGGTTCTTTGAGTCACTAAAAGATTTTTGTATGTCTTTAAATTAAATTCCCAAGGCTCTTTTCTTCTCCATTAAGTATGCCTTAACTTTGACATGAAAGACTCGATAAGGCTATAATTTTCTATTAGCATTGTAATTTGGCCACTACATCAGGACCAAACTTGAGCTTTGGCATTGCACCTGAGAGGGACAGTTTAGCTTAGTACCAAGAGGTCCCCCTTCTTATGATCTTGCCGTGGGTACAGATATTAAGTTCTTTGGTGCAATTTTTTTATGATGCCAGTCTTTTAATTAATTAATTAATTAATTAAAGATTTCTGTCTCTTCCTCACCGCCGCCTCCCCTTTCCCTCCCCCTCCCCCAATCAAGTCCCCCTCCCTCATCAGCCCAAAGAGCAATCAGGGTTCACTGCCCTGTGGGAAGTCCAAGGACCACCCACCTCCATCCAGGTCTAGTAAGGTGAGCCTCCAAACTGCCTAGGCTCCCACAAAACCAATAGGTGCAGTAGGATCAAAAACCCATTGCCATTGTTCCTGGGGTCTCAGTAGTCCTCATTGTCCGCTATGTTCAGGGAGACCGGTTTTAACCCAGGCTTTTTCAGACCCAGGCCAGTATGCTTGAGGAATGAACACCATCCATATACTTAAATTCCTCCTATTACAGCACCCCCAAGGCTCATTCTCAGAGGATGCTAATCTCCTAGAAGAACATTAAGAATTTTCCTCCTGGTACCTGGCCTTTAATGCTATCTGAGGTTTTCACTAGAAAATCCATACTAGAAACTCATTTCATTATATGTCTAACAGCCTGAATTCACTCTTGAGATCAATGTATTGGTCAAAGGATTCTTAGAGTTGCTATAGTCTTCTATTGAGTTCTACTCCAGACATAGCAAGACGTGGAGGTACCCAGGAACCCAGGAGAAGCAGTGGGTTCCAGAAACTGTACAGAGCAGTATAACGCTCTATTTTGCTATTCCAATAACAACCAGTCAGCTTTGCATGAGCTGAGATCTACAGATATATGATGTATTAATCATATTAATCAGTTCACAGAGAGCCAAAATGTAGTCATAAAGTTTATGGAGCCATAAATAATGTTCATATAATGCCACAATCGTGCTCTAGTGAAGAACCCCTACCCTACCCCATTGCTGTTGCTAACACAGTATGTGGCTCTCACTCGGCACAGAATACTTCCTCTAGGACACTGTCACTCTTCTGAAAGATGACTGCCTCTCCACGGCTCTCCTCCACAGGGACCATTCAATATTCCTTTCTTCGCATCGTGTTTCAAGATCTCATGAAGTGTGTTTGATTTTAGGTCCTGATAATATAGCTCTGCCCTGGCTTGCAGAAACTAGAATCAGAACGATCCCAGTGATCACTATCCATTATATTACGTGCTCAGAATCTATGCCTCCCCCTTCCTTTTTTAGTTAATGTACTTAGTTTCCCTGGGGGGAGAAGGTACCCTCCTCATGACGATCCATGTGCGATTATCTCTCCCTTTTTACCCTCAGCCATGGGTAAACACAGTGAAGCTCTCTCCAGCATCTTCCTTCTCCCTGGTTTGCTTTTGTTGGGACAGTGGGTTGAGAATCCCCTAGGCTCGAGGTCATCAGGCTGGTAGAAAAGCAAGCAGGAAGTAAGTCGCTCTCACAGGTGTGCTGGCCTGCTTAACATTCGGCACAAAAGGTCAGCACCCTGCTTTGTTGAAGTAATCGGAGGAAATGATTATGCTTCACACCCAGGTCCGTAGACTGATCTGAAGAAGGCTCCCTCAAGTCCTTGGAATGTAAACCACAAAAGAAGAATAAATAATAATTAATCCCCCATCCCAAACCAAGGCATACTCCTTTTCTTCTAAAACCCAATGAGGAGCCTAGCTGTACAGTTCCATGAACGTCTCCGAACAAAGCATTATACAAAAGTCAATGCTCACATGACACATATCTTGTCACACTGTGGGCTATCTCAGAGCTTGAAGCTATTTCTCACATGATGGAGTAATGTCTCAGACAGTGTAGCAAAATACAATACTGGTGAATGAGAGGAGCCTGGCAAAAGAAGAGCGGAACAGGCATCTATATTTGCATTTAGGTAAATATCCAGAAAATGCACACCAACCTTCAGCATCGAAAAAACAGGTCAGCAGTTGCTGGAGACAAGGGAAGGAAGCATTGCAAAAGGATGGGAAACTTTGGGTAGTAACAGAAGTATTTGATGCTTTGACTTCCCAAGTAGGCATGTGTGTGTATGTGGGTTTTCAAATACATCCAATTGTACACTTTATATAAAGTTTATTGTATATACAATCTACCTCAAGAAAGCCTTAAAGAAGAAAAGAATGTTGTACCAGACTAAGTAAATGAAGCATGAAATGAAAGGCAAATTGAGCTGAGACGTAT
>NW_026067997.1:2651482-2671446 GCF_014885135.2 Alexandromys fortis
TATATATGAATGGAAAGGAAGCAGTCACCACCCCTAGGAACCCCTTAACACAATGCTCCATAGGGTAAGACAGCCTAAAAGCCCCACGTGCTCCCAAGCACTTCCTCTCCGGGATATAGTGGTACCTGAGATTCTCACCAGGGTTATCACTCCTGCAGGGACCCTGGAGACCGGGGGAGGGGGGGTGCATTTAAACTGAGCGTGTGCGTTGGGTTAGCTCATTAGCTAAAGGCTTACTAGATTTACACCACTGGCTTCCAACCTTCCCCTCAGGAACCTGAAATTATACCCCGGGGAGATTCTGGGACTCTAAGGTTCAGAGGTAGCTCGTATTTTTAAAAGTGATGAGTCTTTCATGTCAATATAATTACTAAAACTCCCAAGTAGCTCTTAAGCCTCGGGCTGCACCTCCCCTTTCCAGTTCCTCCTGTTCCCAAGACCTCTGCACTCAAAACAATGGCCCAGCAGCCCCGAGAGTTGAGAGACGCTTTTGATTCAGCTCAATGTCACCACAATCACACAGCTGGCTTTTCATTTCTGTCACTTCTTTCCCCTTCCCCAATAATCCATATCCTTTATTCTACTTTGACTTTTTTTGACTCCAAAACTACTGGCACTTAAAAATGACTCCTATCATATTCTGCTGAAATCCTTAGAAATGCTATTTTCCAACTGGGTATTGTGGTTCACGCCAGCACTCCGAAGGTGGAGGCATAAGGATTAAGGAATTCAAGGCTTTAGGTTTGTACATGAAACCCTGCCTCATATGGGGAAGGAGAGAGAGAGAGAGAGAGAGAGAGAGAGAGAGAGAGAGAGAGAGAGAGAGAGAAGGGCGAGGGAGGGAAGGAAGGAGAGAGAGAGGAGAGAGGGAGATGGAGGAGTGGGAGGGAAGGAGAGGGGGAGGGAGGGAAGAAGAGAGAGAGGAGAGAGGCAAAGGGAGAGAGAGGGAGGGAGGGAGGGAGGGAGAGAGAGAGAGAGAGAGAGAGCAGGTTCATTTTGACCTTGGACTGTGAATCCCTAAGATGACCGGCACTGCCGAGCGCTCATCTGAACCATGTCTGTTGAGCTGAGGCATTAGCCTGTGGGAACACACACAGGACTGGTAAATGCAGGGTATGGAAAGGGCCTGCTAGGAGAAAGGGTACTGGGTCCCCGAAGCTATGATTAATGGAGAGCCGAGTGCTGGAGGACATATGGGGACATGGCCCACCCCCTAGAGCTGCCACTCCTGTTGTTCTCTGTCTCCGTGGCTCTAAGATGTGGCATTCAGGCTGGGTAGCCTCCTTCTGTGCCAACTATCCCCCTGGGAGTCTAGAATTCACACGCGTCTTGTTTCCACACAGAAGAGGCAATTCAGATTTAAGTTAGGCATCTAACTTAGCAGTTCACTCAGCTGTGCGTCCTGGAGGAGGACAAAGTGGCAGCCTCGCTCTGCTCTTTGTGTCTCCATCCTCACACAGTCGCGCGTGCACGCAAGCCTCATTTGTGGAAATGTCTTTGAAATGTATTCACTGAAGATAATTATAGAGGTCTAACACTTCTGCTCTTCAATTAATGCTATAAAATTAATGGTCCTTCATTTTTACATCCTATGCAAATGATGGTGTCCTCTCCAACTGTAAGCCTCCCTGCTCACACGCTGAATATGATTAGTGTCCCTTTAAGCTGAATTAGAGCATGTGACCTTCGGGGGTACGTCAGGAGAGAAACCTCTGTGTGCTTGTTTCTAAGGTTTCATTATGAAATGTTCTTTAGAAGCAGGAATTGCAGAGCTGACACCAAAACGGGTTTCAGGGACTGATGTTTCGAGGCTGTTGACTTAGGAGCGGGCAGACAAGAACGGGAGGACAGTTCATAAATCTACTATTTTCACCTGAGATGTAAGACATTCTGGCCTTCACACTGTGCACATCTCCAAACAAAGGACAGACAGATTCGGTACGATAATGAGGCGGGTACATTGGAAATGCAGAGCGATTCAAATCATGTAGCCATTAGAATACTCTTTACAAACAGACCCAAGGGATGAATGGTCAGACGGTAGATGTATTTTCTCGACAGGAAGTTCTGGTGGCAAAAATGGCTTGGGAAGGAGGCAATTAAGATCTTGTGATTCTTTTATTTGAAAGACTGGAGTCAGGAGCTCGTGACCATGCCTTCCCATGAACACGTATGCACCTTGCAACGTTACTATGTGTGCACGTTCATTTCACAAGGTGCATTTCTTGTTAGGAAGTCTCAAAAACAACATAGCTCAAGTGCACTCACACTCAGAGTCAATATCCTCACTCGTCCGGAGAGCTCCCTTCAGGTGACGGAATAGCAGCTGGTGTTGGAGTCCTCGGGAGAAGTGCAAGTTTAAGATGACTGGAAGCTGAGGAAAGTGACAGAGAACATGGGGGGAAAGGAACATAAGGAACCCTGGCCAGAGCTGGGAAGATAGTTCCCTCAGTAAACTGCTTGCCACACAAGCATGAGGGCCTGGTCTACATCCCCAGGCTCTGCATAAAAAGCTGAGTTCGGTGGTGCAGCCCTGTGCCTGTAATCCCAGTACTAGGGAAATGGAGCGAGGAAGATTCTGGTCTAGACAGTCAGGAAGCCCCAGGTTCAGGGAGAGACTATAGCTCAAAAATTAAATAAATATTATGTACATATTGCACACAAGCGCGTGCATACGTGGTAGAGAAACAATTGAGGAAAATACTGGAGGTCCATTTCTGGTCTTTACTCTTGCTCTAGTGCCCTGCTCCCACATGTAAACATGTCTAAACCTGTATACCACACACACACACACAGAGAGAGAGAGAGAGAGAGAGAGAGAGAGAGAGAGAGAGAGAGAGAGAGAGAATTGTAAGCTTATCCTGCTCCAGAAGGTACATAAAGGATTGGAAGCAGATTCAAGATATAACGGCCAGAATTGAGTCTCATACTGATGGATTCTGCAGTTTCTGGCAGTCAGGATTATTTGTATTATTGGGCATCTTTCTGAAGCCAAATTCAAAGAGAGCATTTCATTTAGCCTTTGTGCTCTGCTGAATTGGGTGAGACACAATTATTCAGATTTTGTTGTTTTTTGTTTTGTTTTGTTTTCTGTTGTAAGTGAGAATTCTTTGGCCACAGAAATACAGACTAGAAGTTGAGAAAATTCAGAAGGGCAGGTTTTCAGTGGGGGTGTTGAAAGCTGCACACAGGTAAAACTGGGAACTTCTATACTCAGGGTGTGTTACAATTCAACAAAATTGAAAAGCCTTTTAGAGTATGGGGCATCATTTTTGCTGAGAGTATTTTCTGAACAGTGGTGGATATACCAGGCAAGAGCATTCCTAGTGACCTGCACAGTCAGAGAAGGTGTTTGAAGAGATAACTGCAGCACCCATGGGACAGCCTAGGGTGGGCATGGCTGGCTTGGGAGTTAGGGCTAATCAGTGTCCACTCACAAGAAGGTGGAGATGACCTCATTTCTCAAAACTTGACTGAAGGAGATCCCTGAATATACTGGGATGGAGAAGGGTTTTAGCAAGCCACCCGAAGTGGAGAGTGAGACCCAAGAATCCAAGCTAGAAATGCTATTGCTAAGTTGCTCTGAATGAGATAGGGAGAGGGGGTGGAAAGAAAGCCTGATGCAGTGGGTTGGGGAGCATAGAGGACAGAGAGAGACCAGGAACAGGTGAATGGTTGGGACCCACGTGGCAGCTCTCAATCCATTGACTTGTTTATTATTATCATTTGTGTGTGTGTGTGTGCATGCATGGGACACTTGGTGTGAAGGTCCAAAGACAACCATGCTTTGGGAGATACCTCTCCTACCACCATTTCTTTAGGGAATCCAACTCGGTCCTCAGGTTTGACTCCATCAGTCATCTCGCTGGCTCTGCTCCTAGCCGTATAAGTGGCAAAGCTTACAAGATGCTGAATGGGCGTGAGCGACAGTTTGTGGATAGCCCTGAAGGAGCTGGGTTTCATGTCTAGTTGATGTGAATGAAACAGGTAGTTCCCGTGGTCACAAGTAGGGTCCATGAGGAAATTGATATTGAGCTTGGAAGACTCAAAGAAAGGACAGTGGCCTTGAGCAACAGTGAAACTAGCTTCGAGACAAGTTTGTGTTCTTAAAGAGAGGCGAAGAGGGGCAGTCGAAACCCAGACCATGTAGGAATGAACTGGGGAAGGTTGCCCATTTCTTGTATGTTTTGTATTGGAAATGTTATCTATGATTAGTGGTGACATTACAGACTCCTCTACAATAACACAGAAATAGAGAAGCTAAAGAAAAAGCTATCTTAATTCTCTGTGTGGTAAGGCTGACCACTCACCAGGTCAACGTGCAGAACCCACCATGGCGTTCTATCCAGACCCACCCCATCAGGCAGAGAATTTATTTGGGTATTTATTTGGGTAAACATATAAACACAGCCCCAACTTTACAGGACAAGCTAAGTGGCTATCTCTGGAAATACCATTTTCCCGCAACAAATGGTCCACTTAACACCCAAATGCAGTAACAGTCTTGTCCAGACTCTTGCTTTGTGCAATAAATTATAATTTTCTTGAGATGAAGAAAATTTGAATTGGGATTAAAATGTGATGTTAATATTCATTTTAAGACATGAGAATGGCATTGCCATCATATAAGATAGTGTTTGTGTTCTAATAGTCTCATAATTAAATATTTATTTTTATGAGGCCCGGAATAAAATGACACAACAAGTAGTATTGTGTTAAAAAAAAAAAAACATTGAAGCAGAAAGAAGAACAGATGGAACAAGAGGTTCAGAATCACAGTTCTTCAGCCCAGTCAAGGAACACAGGCCATTGCACTATTAGGAAAGCGTTGCACCATTTTCTCTATTTGAAGCATGTCTGAAATGCTCACCACAAAAGTTAAAAACTAATTCAGCAGAAATAAAACCAGTTTCTTCCAGTTTTCAGTGCCTGAAACATCTCTGTCTAGGTGGATAGCTCTCATCCCCTCTAGCTCTTCCTTTAAGCTACTTTAAGTGTAAGAGGCAACCTACATCTGTGAGCCATGGATACATCCACCTGTCCTTCCATATTAAAGTGTGCGTCTCAGTAAAAACCAAACCAAACAAAGCCACATCAAGAAAGCAATAGGGGCTAGATTGTGTCCCTCTGGAGTCCTGTTAAAGACCCAGTGCCCCAAAACGTATGTCTACAGAAACCTAATTGAGGTAAAAGGGACTTATATGGGCAAATATAAAGCTGGCTGTTTTGGGATATAGGGTTTTCAGGGAAGTGGCTAGGTCAGAGTGAGGCAATAGGTGTGTGCTATTCCAGAATAGTGGGTGGCCTTGTGATTAAGAGAAGCACCAAGGCACACAGGGCACCAAGCAAAGAGACAGCAAGAGGGTGAGCATCGGTAGGCCAGACGCAGAGGCCTCAGGGAGCCAGTCCCACCAGCACCTTGATCACAGACTTCAGCCTCTGAAAATGAAAGGAAGTGTGTGTTGGTTGACCCTCCAGCCGGTGGCCCAGGCACACTGGGCCAGGAGGGCATGGAGGGGAAGGACCTGTCTCTGTTGTGCAGCTTGAAGGCGTCCCAGGAGCACGTCACTCTTTGCTGGGATCCCACGGTTTCCCTTTTTCTCTTCTCCTCTTGGTTTCAGGGGTGAAACTGTGCCTCTGGTGCTTACATTTGCCAAATCACTGCCTAAACCACAGATTGTAACTTTCCCAAGACCACGCTGGCCCCTTTATTGTGTCTCCTTCAAGAAGATGCCACATCTTCCTCAGACACAAATTACCCCTGGGAGATTATGGAAATTTTAAAATAAATAAATAACCCACTTGAGGGATTACAATACAATAGTAGCCTATAATTCTACTTTTCATTGCCACTGAAAGAGAAACAGTGCCCCAATACGTAAAGCATTTATTATATCTTAAAAGAAATCTCTTATTTCTGGTTCAGAGATTCAACGTGGCATTTATAATTATATTCTGGAGTCAATACTGTTAAAAATTTGGGCTTTCATGCTAAAAGTGATTTAAAAATATATATATAATTACCTACTAATTCTCCCCAAATGGTGTGACTTGCCTTTTTTTTTTTTAAATCATAACTCATCTTAAACAATCTACTTTTTCTTTTTGAGGAAGTCTAAAATAACACACGGGTGGCTTGGCCTTGGCATAGCTAAACTCTGGAACATTAATCTGAAGTCATAACAATGGGTAATATTTTAATATAATGGAAAATGATCATTAACTTTTCTAGACAGGAAGGAAATGAATTTTCCTCATTGTACACATTCTGAGAAAAAAAAATGAGGATAAGACAATTTCCTAGGATGTTCTACCTAATTCGAATGGGCTCTAAGTACCATCCTGACAATAGCCTCGGAGTCTGGTGTCAGCAAACTGAACAAGCAGAGCCACCGAGGAAAGATTGAGGCTTGACGCCTCTCCAAAACCTATGCAGACGAACTTGAGATTTCAGAGGATGATTGATCCTACACAGCAGTCAAGAGCCTTCTTCCCCAGGGCCCCTCTCAGATCTCAGGTAAATCGCCCCCTTTATGGCTTCCGTCCCCCCTGACTCAGAGCGAATATCCTATTAAGCCTTCATAAGCCCTTTTCAACTTAAAATGGGACCTAGTCATATTAAAATGTGCATTTATTAAATATTCTATGAAAGTCACAAAATCTTCAAAATATTTTCCTTAGACACCGGGGACAGTAGCCGTGTTTCAGAAGCCGTGTCCCTCAGAAGTTCTCATTGCCACAATTTCAATTACAGCCCCTCCCCCCCCACCCTCTTGGTTCCTGTCTTGTTCCACTTTTTCTAGTCACCTCCATTTCCTTTTGGTTTTTTTTTTCTGTCTCTATATTCTTTGGCTATCCAAACATAAACAGTTGTATAATAAACACACATTCCAGGACTCCCTTCCAAACATTGACTGCCAAATCAAACCAAAGGGGACAGACACCAGAGTCATTATTTCAGTGATCAAACACTAGTTAAGAAAATAACAGAGAGCAGGCCAATATTTAAGCAATCAAGGCGATGTGACCAGACAATTCTGTGTCCCCTTCTTTCTATCATTTAGGAAAATCACAACCATGGCCCCAGCATTCTGAAGGTCCCTGAGCCTCTACTGAGACTCTCTATGGCAGGAAACTGTTACAGAAATGGACACAGTGCTGTGTTCCTCCTGCCCCCATGAAGCGCAGCTCATTGTTCCATGGATTTGGAGCAAGTTACTCCCCGCCCACAAAGGAGCCTCTTTGCACACTAGGCGTACAGGACTGAGTGTGTCCCTCTCAGAAAACGTGTACTCCTTCTAGCAACGCTGGCCAGCTACAATGGTTATATTTTGGGGGAAACTAAGCTGAGTGTCATTCGTAGGTTGCAAGGCAATCTGTAGTTTACATCGCTAACTAGAACTTTGTCACAGAGCAACTTTCTGCCCACCTGCCTTATTCCAGTCTCCAGTGAAGCCCTGGGGAGCAAAGGTCAGCTGGACAAGCTCCTTGTGAACTGGCAAAGCCACCCTCTCCAGCCCTCCCCGGTCCTCCCCGGGTCCACCCTTCCCTGGAGACAAAGAGAACACAGAATGCTGAGACATTCATGAGCCGCATTTCTGCCTTTCTACCAGCTTAATGCTTGGCTTCCCTCTGGCCTGGGGTGCCACAGCCTGGCAACAGAGCAATGTTTGTGCCTGCATGATGTCCCGTGATTAAAAGAAAAAAAAAAAAAAACAAAGCAAAACAAAACAAACTCATCACTGCCTCTCAAATAGCCAAAACAAACAAACAAACGTCCAAGCTTTTAGAAATGGAATTCCGGCTTGTATCATGAATGTCAGGATTCCAACGGAGTCTGTACAAAATGAAAGTGATTGCTCAAGAGACTTACTTAATTTAGCATATCCTGCCTTCTCTCCCATCCTCATCATCCTCCCTCCTGTCCTTTCTCTGCCTTCCTTCCTCCCTTCTTCCTTTCCTTCCTTCTTTCTTTCTTTTTTGTTTTAAGGACTTTAGCTTTGTAATAGAAGGCAAAAGTGGGTCAGAGTTGGAGAAGACTGAGAAAGAATAGAAAAACCGACAAAATTCAAAATGAAAATGTCTCCCATCCTTTTTTCCTCCTCATTCCACAGATTCTTTGCCTGCACAAATGAGACAGGTCAACAGGTCTTCGAGCTACCATCTCTCACTGAAACAGGGTCAACATGACATACTGGAGTATTTCCTCTCCCTCTCTCCCTCCCTCCCTCTCTCTTTTTCTCTCTCTGTCTCCCTGCCTTCCCACTTTCGCTTTTCACTGTGGTATAGTAAATACCGAGATAGTAGGAAATGCCAAAAAACGAAGACTCATCATGGGAGAGTGTGGCAGTGTGGCGCATGGGCAGCCTTGTAAGGGGACAGTGGAAATCGTTGGCTGTGCAGAGCCCGAGCACTGAGCACTGGTCCTGGAAATCATCTGCAAAAACACACTAACTCCCACTCCAGAATACAGCACTGCTGACGCGCGCAGTAATGAGAACAAGAGGGACAAACCCAACATGTTGGCTGCCGATGCTCATTCCCTCTTCACTTCCGTTCACAGAGCATCCTGGCAGGCATCCACAGCGCCATATGCTTTCGGGAAGCAGGGATGCGGGATGCTGTGGCTGTGGGGAATAGAGCCTTATTGCTTCATAAGATTCCTGGTGGTAGAACTGTTCCGAACAAGAACACGTCCCCATAGGTGTGCTCCAAGAATTGCAGAATAAGAAGGGACTTCAGGGCAAACCTTACACAGTGCGGGGAGTGGGAACCCTGAAAGAAAAGGCACCTTCCCAAAGTCCTACAGCCTTGAATCTGCAACTTCCTGGCCACTTTTGAGTCTTAGGCTCCCGGCTTCAATCTGTGGCTTTCAGAGGGATTTTATGGGTGTTGACTCCAGTGTCTCCAATACTTTCAGTCACTAATAAATCTAGGATTGTTTTTGTTCTCTTAATGCCAAAGAATTAGTATCAAAAAAGGAAACGGGGGAGGGAGAGAGAAGAATCAGGAAAATAGAGGCTATGGAGTAAAATAAGTTTCTTCTCAGAATTGGCAAAGGCACAGCTTTGGACCTCAGTTTCCTGGTCTGTAAACTGGGAACTAGTCACTGTCACCGTCACCATTCATATCTTACGAAGAACACACACACCAAGCATACCAAATACATGCAAGAAAACGAAACAAAACAACAAAAGTCCAAAATTTTAGAGCAAGCTCTGTGTGTAAGAGGCAGTTAGGTCTGAGACCAGGTATGGCTCAGATGTCCTTAGCCCCAGAGATAGAAATACTCAGGCTGAGGCCTCTTGTGTGTGAGCAGACATGTGCTCAAATCACAAAGTAATAAGATATTTATTTATTTATTTATTTATTTATTTATTTATTTATTTATTTTGGTTTTTCGAGACAGGGTTTCTCTGTGGCTTTGGAGCCTGTCCTGGAACTAGCTCTGTATACCAGGCTGGTCTCAAACTCACAGAGATCCGCCTGCCTCTGCCTCTGCCTCCCGAGTGCTGGGATTAAAGGCATGCGCCACCATTACCCGGCAATAAGATCATTCTTTGATTATCTAAGAAAGCCAGTTTCTAAAGAGGTGTTTGGTGACAGGCCCCCTAGACCATAAGGACAACTGACGCCATGATGGAAGGACCATTCAGCCTTAGAAGCCAGCACGGAGGCAGTAACACCTGCTGAAGCAAGAACAAAGACCTAATCCATTAAAGTCCAAAGACCTAATCCGTCAGAAGTACTCGGTTTGGGGAAGAAAACTAGATATGCTGACCTGGCTTTCTGGTTTCTCCAGTTCTTCTTCTGGCTGACTGTTCTAACTAATTGGAGTGTATCAACTAAGGATGTGGTTCAGTGCTTAAAAGTTTACCCTGGGAAAGGCTCAGGACTGTGCTCAGGCCTGAGCAGGCAGCGCAGTTCCCATTCATTCTTTCTGTCGGCTCGAGCCTGTGCCCGAGTGGTCTTCTCTGGTTGGTACCTCACAACAATTTTTTTTTTTTGCTGCCTAGAGATAAAGGATGTTTTTCATCATTTTCAAAAATTGTATTCTTTTTTAATTTTTGCATTCGTTTTAAAATTGTTTCTATTGAGCTATACATTTGGGCTCAATGGTTAAGAGTGCTGGCTGCTCTTCCAGAGGTCCTGAGCTCAATTCCCAGCAACCACATGGGGGGTTCCTAACAATTTTAAGAAAGAAAATAATGGCTGCTATAAGTAATATTCATATGTTGATTCTTGATGAAATAATAAAAAAGAGAGAGAACAGTCCAGAGTGAAAGGGTAATTTTTATCAAGTAGCTTGGGGCCTGGGAAGATGGTGCAATTGGTAAAGTGCTTACAATGCAAACAAGGGAGCCTGAGTTGAAACCCCAGAAGCCATACCGAAATGCCAAGTGTGCAGAGCTAAGACTGGGAAGGCTGGGGCATGCAGCTCCCTGGGGCTCAATGACCAGTCAGCCACACCTACTGCACAGGCTCCTGACCAAAGAACAGTACCTGACATTGATCTCTGGCCTCACAGGCATGTGCCACATGGACACACACTCACACTCATGCTTGTGTACACACTTGTCTTGGACGGGACTAGACTCACAATCACAAGAGGCCAAGTTCAAGTTCTGAGTTTCCCCTCTCCATTCATGTGCACTTGAGATCCGCTTCACTAACTGTGAACCCAAGCTTGAGTTACTGAAGTTACTCCTGTCGGATATTCCATCGCAGCAGAAAGAAAAATATTAATAGAAAGAAAGGAAGAAACCACTCTGCAAACATGGCAGCTCCTTCGTGAGCACGGAGAGAAGACAGCCTTTTCTTCAACATGTTCCTTATCCAGGATGGGCCGCGGATGAAGGCGGAGAGCCTACTGCTGCAGTCTCTGGGAGGGGAACTCCCCAGACGCATTCATGAGCGCTAGCCCACAGGCACACATGTGCATCCCGCACTTTGACCTTCCTGCCTTTGCTGAGCGGGCTCTTCTTATGCACACCCCAACGCCGGCAACATGCGAGCTCTGGTTTCATAGCCTCTCTCTTAAGAGCGCTTCTCATTTCAGAGCTGGCTTGATAAAGAGGGCCACTTCACCAGCGTCACAACTGGCTTGTTCCTTTATTGGAATTATTCGAAGTTGCACCCTTGGCGATCCCATCACTCCGAGACTCAAAGGTGGGAGGGGCAGGGGCGGAAATCAAGTAATTAAAATGCATAAAGCTGAAAGGGCAATTGCTGTCATACACCATGATCAATAAAACAACGATTTAGAAAGGCAAGCTTTTCAGCATACCCCGAGACTAGCATAGGGATGCTCTGTCGTGTTTGGGGAAGGCAAGTTCTGAAACAAGTGTCACAAAGACCACACACACCTTTCAGAGACTTCTGCACACTGGCGGGAAGAGTGCAGAAGTGTACATCAAGGCCCTTTATGGAGATGTCTCAGCAGAGGTCACATTACAAGCACGTCTGTCAATCCTGTTCTCCCCAAACGCACGTAAGTATGGGGTTCACAAGCTTCAAGAAAACATGTTTTGTTTTAACTTTTGATAAAAAGAAAAAGAGAAAGCTAATCTTTATAAACAATTAACTGTTGCCAAGATTAGCTATTGCTCTCTGCTGGGCCAAACAAGCTGGCTAAACTGCCCCTTAACCACTTCTACTCAGGATTCTGAAATCAACACAATGTTCTAGGGCAGTGGTTCTCAACCTGTGGGTTGTGATCCCTCTAGGGTCAAATGACCCTTTCACGGGGGTCACCTAAGGCCATCAGAAAATGCAGATACTTACATTATGATCCATGACAGTAGCAAAATTACAGTCATGAAGTAGCCACGAGAATAATTTTATGGTTGGGGAGGGTCACCGCAACATGAAGAACTGTATTAAAGGGTTGAAAGCAGCATTAAAAATGTTGAGACCCACTGTTCTATACCAGGAGGGGAAAGGTGAGTTAATGCCCTGGGTTGAGTGTTTGACTTCTTTCAAAACTGACATGAAAAATGAATTCCTGTGGGGCTGGTAAGACGAGCTAAGGAAGAAGTTATGGTTCTTGTTCATATGTTGTTCTCTAACTTCCACATACATGTGTGTGTGCCATTTCAGGTGAAAACATACACACATGCACACACATAAATAATAAATACATAAATAAATAAATACAACTTAGGAAGAGAAATTTAACTGTCAATAGTAATAGGGGTGAGGCCTTTAGGTTGAGGTGGTGGGACCATGGAAGCTCTACCTTAAAGGATGAATTTAATGCCTTAATAACGTGGCTTTCCTCTGCAGCTGTTCCACCACGTGAGGCATTCCTCCCCTCCAGAGGATGCAGGGGCACCACCTTGGGGGTGGAGACCTTGCCTTTGCCAGATACCAAAGCTGCCCATGACTGGCTAGTGGACTTCTCCGATTCCAGAACTGTGAAGAAATGCAATTTTGTTCACTATGGAATCAGCCAGCCTTTGCTCTTTTGTTGCAGTGGCCTGAGGGGTCTAAGATGGATACATAGAGGCAATCTTAAATCTGTCTGCTACTTAAAGTCAAATTTGTCATTTAAGAAAATATGAGAAAGGTACTGGAAACAAACTCTTTGCCATGGGTCTCGTAAGTGGTTGAAGCCAAAGCAGCAGTTTTAAGAGGTATGCTTCCCACTGCACCCAAGGCAGTGGGTGAGAACCTTTGTGAAAGACATTGGAAGTTTAGGACCATTTTCTCCTTTTAGCTCCACAGAGTCTTGGAAATCTATACTCAACACTTTCAGTCATCTTTTCAAAAAAAGGGAACCTCTGAACCAATTAGTCTCATCCGGGACCATTGACCATCAGCCATCAGCACGGAGCCTCCATCGTGAGCAGAACCTTGTACCGCTGTGCTGAAAGGAGAGTGACCCCTAGAAACAGGGGCCTCATTCGTAGCTCTTGAGTGGGGATAATCGGGTAGCACACACAGGACAAGCATAGGAGAGACCCAAAGATGATGCCCATCTGGGGAAGCACTGTCCCCAACTCTGCCTCCTTCTATGCGCATGTCTGTGTCTCTCCAGCTTTGCAGAGTCTTGGTATTTCAGCAGATTCCCACTCCATGCTTGTTGCATTTAAGACAAAAATTAGAGAAAACCCAAACACAAATAATGTACTACATATGGCGTCTAACTGCAAGACCAAACAAAGCAGGCGATGAAACGACTTCTGGTAGCATGAATGAGGTTAGTTTGGCAAGTGGACTAAGGAGGAGGGTAGGAAATGAGACGCTTTAGTGGGGGAAAGAGACACAGGGGTAGACACGTCTGAATTCACAAGGGAAGACAACGTGAAGATGGCTTGAACAAATGGTGTCTGTCTTGGGGAGCTCCAGTTTTAGATATGGTGTATTTTTGGAACTTGTGTGAGCAGGCAGATTGGTGTCCAGCCACTTCCTGTAAAAAGGCATGCTTCTTTTTTTTGCCCATGTGTGCACTGGCCAAAGGGAAGGAAGAAAGGTAGAGGTCTGTGGGGCAAAGTGGGATGCTGGATTGTTCTGAGCTTCACTGGGAAAGAGCAATGCCATCTGACACAGGACTGGGAGTGGTTAGCAGAGGTTCGGTGGGTGGGCGAAAGGCCTGGAATAACTTCTGGGGGGTGTCTTCATGAGGCGATGTCTCGCCATCCATAGGTCAAGATGTGACCTAAGCTCTGAGGACTATGAAGCAAATGTAAGTAGAAAATTATTAAGAAAAGTGTGTGTTCAGAGAAAATAAAGCAAGAGTCTAACTCGGAGAAATGACTCACTGCTATGTTTGGATACAAAATGTTTCCAAAGACTCATATCCTAAAGGCTTCATCTCACAGCAGTTTTTAGAGACAGTAAGATCACGAGGATTCTGACGTAATTAGTGGGTTGATCTATTGAAGGATTCATAAATGAGTAAACTATTGTCAGGAATTGGAAACTGTGGAAGATGGCCTTCTTTGGAAGAAGGAGGTTGCTGAGGGCATACTTTGGAAGGGTACATCTTCTCCCCCACCCACCCCACCCACCCCACCTCTGCTTCCTAGATGTTATGAAGTGAGCCGCTTTCTTCCACAATGCCCTTATGTGATACCTTAGTTTCATCTCAGGTCTATAGTCAGCTATGGAACCAGCAGACCATGGACTGAAATCACGAGAAAAATGAGTTTCTTTTCTCAGGTAGATTGTCACAGTGGCGAGAAGCTAGCTAACAGCCATCCACACATCCATGCAGTCTGAAGCGCTTCCTCCATTTTGAATTTACTCTTCCAGTGCAAAGGGTAATTGGTGAGGGTGAGGTTTCCAGCTGCTGGCCAGACTTTTGCACTTTGAACGCACCAAATCAAATCCCTGCCAGAGAATAAAATGGATCCCACGCAAGGACCTGGGAGGGGAGTCTGGTGGGAGAAAAAAGAAACGATTTCTATAATTTAACTACTTCCCAAGCAGCTCACACTTGTGAATCCTGCAAGCATTTCTTTCAGATTTTTAAGATGTTGGAACATAAGACTGAAAGAAAGGGGTCCAAAATACCACACTAGCAAACCTCAGGGGCTGTTTTCCTCTTCGCTGGTCCTCCACATTGCTTACACGGAATATTTGCTTGAAGGAAGTAGGGTTTCGGAAACATCTGGTTCCACTGTTTTTTGTTTTTGTTTTTGTGTTTTAGACAATCTAATGCAATTTGTTTGTAATAAGATATGATCTGTACTAAATTTGAATGTCTGTGTTATTCAATGGATTTAATGAAGGTCTGTTGTTCAGATACATGTAATATTGTGCCTGTCTTCTGCGGACTCCAGGTGGAAATGACGAGGCAGGCTAATAATAATGGGATGCTTTACAAGGGGGCATTAATTTATCAAGGAGTTCGCATATGATCTCATTAATATTTTACCTTGGGGAAGGCTGAAGGGCGAGGAGCTGCTGTAAAACCCCATACGTATCAACACAGCCACAAGATAGGACCAGCTTCATTAATGCCTGTCTGCGATCATTTTCAAAGATGGCCTCTGCACCGAGACCCTCCTCTCATTCACACATTATGAAGTGTCTGTTTCTGGGAGCTAGTGGCTTCCTGTTGACTACACACGACACCAGCAACTGAACATTGCACTCCAAGCATAAGAAAGTCTGCTTTCTCCTCCTGAGCCTTTACACTTCCTAAGCCATCCTGTCTTGGAATGAGCGATTGATAGAAGCCCAAACCACTCAATGAGAACACCCATAGCAGCTCTAGCTGGCAGCGGTACCAATGGTTGTCTTTGGACTCCTAGTTCTGTTGTGTCTTCAGGCGACACCAACTCTAGCTACCATCTTACCACAGCGAGATGAAACAGCTTGAGTGACTACAAGCTAGCCAACCACAGAACTGTCAGACGTATTGATAAACTATCAAAAGCTTCTAAGCTTCGGAGTGGCTGATGGCATAGCCGTGGCTAACCAGAACGCCTTCCAATGCTTGGCTAGATGCTACTTGGCGACTCGCTCATTGAGTTTTGTTACAAGCATCACCTCAGAGGAACACATCAACATCTTTCAAGGGCAATAGCTCCAGTGATCTGTAACAAAGATCACTTCACAAGGTTCTACTGCCTCTTACATTGCCACACTGAGGAGCAAACTCCTAATATTTAAAAGCTTGGGGAATACTCAAGTCATGGCAAAACTATAGTGCTGCGTGTTACAGTTTTAAAAAGGGTTTTTATGTCCATATCTTTTTAAAAAATATATTTTTTTATTTATTGTACATTGAGGTTTTGTTTGCATGTATGTCTGTATGAAGGTGTCAGATCCTCTGGACAGTTGTGAACTGCCACGTGGGTACTGGGAATCCTACCCAAGTCCTTTGGAAGAGTAGCTAGTGAGTGCCCTTAATGGCTGAGCCATCTCTCCAGCCCTTATGTCCATATCTGACTTTCACTTCTTGATAAGGGGAAACAGGTTTTCCCAAACACTTGTTAAAATTTCAATTATTTTGCAGCATTGAAGGTCAAACCTAGGGCTTTGTGTCTTCTACCTCTGAGTTAACCGTCAGCTCCCAAGGGTCCTTAAAAAGTCCTCCATTTACTGTTTGTAGTTCAGGGAGACGTGCCCTGCTCGGTGGGCACTGCTCTGGCAGATGGCATCATCTTGGTTCCAGATGTGTAAAGGGACAAGAGGGCAGTTGAGCTTTGGAAAACATGATCCTGACTAGCTAGGTGGCGGGGGACCTGGAGATACCTGAAACTGAAGCTGCTTGAAGGTACCTTGAAGTTCTGTGGGTCTTACGTTCCACCATCAGGGTTCTCTTCCTTGTATGTGTCCTTTGGGTCTGAGTCAGTGCAGCTCTTTAGGTGAACTGAAAAGAAAACAACCTCTTATGTATGTCCATCCACTGGCCATAAGGGGACACTATTCCAGTGTTCTGTGGTTCTATTCCGTGCTTCTCCAGAAGAAAGCAAGGTAGAGGAGGCTTCTGAAATCCACCATGCCACTGCGGCTAATGCCTCTAGGGATAGAGGAGGGGGGGAGATTTTTTCCAAGCGAAATTCCAAGGACTTAACCCAGAAGATCCTGGGGTCTACATGTCTAATGAGGATAAATAAGAAGGACAGCTAAAGGCCCAGTGCTGAATATCTCCGTTCTAAAGCCTTTGGAGAGGACTTTTCCCCAGTCTCCGGTGCTTTATACTATAGTTGCCTCTGCTGGTGCAGGCTCTTCTTCCCCGTAGGCCTTGGAGGCTTCATTGAATACACTGGTAGAAAGGAAAGGAAATGCAAGCACAGAAAACACTGCCCTTATAGGAACCTTGACTTCAAATTCTTCTTCTCCCGTTCCCTATAAAATGTCCTTGAGAACAGAAGGCACACCCATACCCTCCTCCACTCCAACCTCTCCCCCCCCCCCAGCTACTGTGGAAGCTCAGTAGAAGCAATTTGGTTTGGATGTGAATAGGAAGAATACGGAACCCTTTTATAAGAGGGACTCAGGGTGCCGGGGGCTGCCTAGGGTTTAGCACATCCAACTCCTCTCTTAAAGGCCCCATTCAGACCACAAGGCTGTGGCTAGGGTCTTCTGTTGCACATGCTGCCCTACGCTTCCAGATCAAAGCAGGACATGTCTGTGTCCTCAGCAGTACCGCCCAGAGAGGGGACTGATTTCCTATGAGGACAAGGAACCCAGCACCGCCTGTTCATCCTGTGATTTCATTTCCACTCTCAGCTTGTGAGTCAGAGCTGGCCAGTTACTGAGAGGCTGTGTGTATTGTCCAGGGTAGCGCTGAGCAGAGAGAGCTAAATAAGTATAAGGACTGAGTGGGCTTGCTCATAAAGCCATTTCCTTCCCTTGAAATCAAAGTTAATTTAAAAAACATGTTAGCCCTAGTCTTCCCAGGGCCGGCACTGCCTGGCACAACCATGCAAATTGTGATCTGTCTAAGGTCACCGTCTTGAGGGTCTGACGGCACAGTGTAGAGTCATACAGCGCCGCTCCCCCGCCCCCCCCCCCAGCTGCCGCAGCACAAAGAAATTTAGCCAAATCAGCAATTTTGGGTCAGAAGTGGGCTGAGGTTAGCTTTCTCAGGGAATTGGGTACAGTGTCCCATGCCCATACTCCCAACACATGGAAGGTTGAGACAGGAGGATTGCCAGGAGCTTAAGGCTAGCCATGGCTGCATAGTAAATTCTAGGTCACTGGAGACTGAGAGCGAGGCTTTGTCTCAAAAACAGTAACAAGAAAAAGAAATAATAACACCAATCAAGAAATACAGCTTTAAAGCCGCTCCCCCAACACAGTTTCCCAAGTTTTCAGTGCTCTCGCTTGTTCTAGCAGAAACTTCAGTTTGCAAGTCATTGTTACTTAGTAGCTGATAGGCTACCTCATCTGCTCCCAGGGAGTTTATGGGAGGCAATTTATAACACCTACCCCAAAACCAGAAGGAGACAAACATTGCCTTCAGGGGGTCGAACTTGGCAATAGGAGTGCCTTCTTGGCAGCTTGGGGGCCATAGGAGCTCTTCCCTCCAGAAAAAAAGAAAAAAAGAAAAAAAGAAAAAAAAAAGAAAAGAAAAAGCACCAAGAAAATGAGGTCTAGGTTGGCATGGCTAGGCTCCCTTCAGTCAGTGCATCTCCCAAGAGCTGGCAGGTACAGCCCAGGTCTCTGGAGGGCGGGGCCTGACTCTTCCCAGGTGTCTGACACACCCTGCAGGCTAGCCTGGGGAAGCAGAGCTGTTAGCCGCCCAGGTGAAATCCTTCAGAGAGACTCCTGATCAGAAGAGGAGAGGCCAGGCTTGAGGCACAGGGAGGTAAGGCAGTTGCGACACCGGAGTTGGGTATCATCTCTGAAAGGAAAGCAAGATGTGTTAGGCGAGGGTTTTTAGTATTCAGGTTGAAAAGGGCTTTATTTATTAAATTCAACTTGGCATCATTGGCAATAATCTACTTTAATTTGCTGCACAAAGATGCTTCTTGTGCCTCTCTCTATATGCGTCTATACATGGATGTGGGAGAAAATGCCCCCACCCCACCTCCACCTTGCCCTGACTTCATTAAATGTCTTGGCCACATTCATGTGGCCTGGAGGTTCCCAGGGCAGGACACTGGAGTTACTGGCTCAGCTGGGGCTCCCTTCACAGCTCCGGCCACTGGACCCTGCTGTTTCTCTTGGAAGGTCCAGGTTCAGCGTCTCGTAGGGGAAACCTGAGAGCCTAGCCATTATTGTGAGTTGTCCTCTGCTTCGTGTCTCCTCCTGATGCCTGTCAGGCAACCGAGATAAAGAGGTCTTCCCGACATCCGCAGTTGTCACCGACCCAGCCGGGCAGCCCTCACTCAGTCGCCTTGCCTCTCCCTACCTCCCATTTCTAAATACACAGCATTGAGTTGCACATAGCCCATGCTGCCTCCAAATAATTGACAAATATTCCTCTTCAGCATAGCCAATGGGATCAGATGAACAACTAGAATTTCAGCCACTCCGCACTCCCCTCCCCCATCCCATGGAGACTAAAAAAAAATTGCACATCTAGGAACAATATGTGCAAGCGTGGTCTCCTGGCAATTTGCAGCCAATTACAAGTGTACATTGCTTTGCACAATGGATGTGCTGCAGAAAAGGTTATATGCAAATCGAATTTTTGTAAATTGAATTATATTTAACATGCACCAAGGGAGTGGACTATTTTAGGGAGCCCAAAGTTGAATTCATTTTGTGGGGCAAGGAACCGTTTTTTTTTTTTTTAAAGCAAGTTACCATCCTCCAATCCATATATATTTTCTTTTGGATAAGATCGGTGTTTATTATGTTGGACTTTTCTGAACTGCAGCATGCTGACAGTGCTGAGATGACAATAATAAAATTATTATCTTATTATTTATAGTAAATAATAATCTATAATTATAATATTTATAATTATAAAATTATTACTCTGAGGATCTCCTCAGAGTCCTAGAGGCAGAAGGAAGGTAGGAACTAGTGAAGGTGGGAACTTCTGCTCCCAAAGGAAAGGTGACAGGGACAAAGGGAGACTGGCCAGCACTAATCTGTGGGCTTCCCCATAGTGCTATTGTTGACTGGGGTTTAGGTGCAAGCGGCTCACCTCAGCCTATTATATTATTCTCACCAGGGGTTGCAGACACTTCCCCCAGCCCCTCCCCTCCCCCCAGATAATGCTCTGTAACAATGGTCAAACTAATCAGAGTCCTGTTAACCTTTGATAGTCTCAGCACAGAGCCTGTGGCCTCTCTGCTCAGTAAGGCCTCCCCAGATGTCTGAGACACAGGAGAAAGTGCAAATCAGAATGAACAAACCCCGAGGTAAAGAGCTGCAAACTGTTAACACTGTGTCAACCTCATTAATTGTGAAGTTTAGGATTCATAAAAATTTAATTACCTAAGAATTAGAACAAAAGAAACACAATATTCAGGGCTATTGTAATGGCCCATACCTTAAAAAAAATTTCAAGGGAGTCTAGAGATAAACTATATTGGTCTCTCTCTCTCATA
>NW_026067997.1:2673218-2725068 GCF_014885135.2 Alexandromys fortis
CTTCTTCTTCTTCTTCTTCTTCTTCTTCTTCTTCTTCTTCTTCTTCTTCTTCTTCTTCTTCTTCTTCTTCTTCTTCTTCTTCTTCTTCTTCTTCTTCTTCTTCTGTTTTTGATGGCTTTGCTCAGAATAAAAGAGTATTCCTTGCCTTTTCCTATAGTTCACCACTGCTAGCCCCTCAATTGTGTCTATCACACAGCTTTCTTCTACTCCAGATATTACACTGTTTAGCTACACCATATTTTCCCCCCGTGTAATACTCATCCTATTTACCACCAATCAATGGCCAAAGCTCACAATTGCAGCGTAAGTGGCTAACTTTACATGCCCCCACTCCTCCCGGCACACAGCATATTGGAGCTAACCACAGAGAGGGTGTCTTTGGAAGACAGGGGAGAACATAGGACAAGGAGGATTCTAGAAAATAAGGAAGTCAGTAGAACACTTACCTTCTCCCTGGTGCTGCTGGAGCTGCCTGTCTGCAACGTGGGAAAACACAGGTGGTGGAGAGGCCAGCTGTTCTCTATGACTGTAATGGTTGGTACGGTTGTCACCTTGACAGGATCGTGAATCTCCTTGGCAGGCTATCTCTGGGGGCACCCCTGTACGAGAGTTTGATAGACTTGGTTAACCGAGGTGTGAAGATCCACAGAAGGCTTGGGTGGCAGCATCCCATGAGTTCGGGCCCCAGACTGAAGTCCAAGGAGAGAAGGAGCAGAGTGCCATCATTCACATCTCTCTGTTTCTTGACTGCGGAGGCAATGTCACTTGTGGCCTTGTGTTCCTGCTGCCTCCCTTTCCCCACCATGACGGACCGGAGCCTCCAACTGTGGGTCAGCATAAACCCTTCCTCTACATGGCTTCACATAAGGTATTTTGTCACAGCAACAACGACAATGAAAAAGAGAGCAACTACGGCTAGCCATGCTTCCTGCTCCGTGGGCCACCAAACCACATTATCATGAGCTGGGAGACAACACTATAACTCATACATCTTCCCAGGGTAGCACATGAACATTCATCTGTATTGATGATAAACTATAAATCATTTGGCATGGCCTTATTAAGGTGGTGGCCACAGAATTAGGCAAAAATTATAGGAGACCCAATTGGGTGTCATTTAAATGTCTCTGATAAGAGGATTTAGTATGGGGGATTCGGGAGGTGGCTAGCAAGGAATAAAGTAGTAAGGAGAGAAACAGAATTCAAGGGTATGGTAAAGAAATGTCGTGATAGAGATCCTAAAATTATGATATTAGGGGGTGGACTGTCACACATTTGAGTATTGACAGCAACCGTCCATAGGAGAAGCTTTGTGTATCCCCTCAGCGCCGTAGATACAAGTCCACTTAGTGTCCTGGCATCCTGGCCTTTAATCATGACTGAACCCAAGCCAGCTCAAAATGCCTCTCTAAAAACTGCTTAGGAAGGTTTCTTCAGGTTTCTTTTGAATGACATATATTTTCCCCCTTAGTGGTTATGTATTTTAAACTAGAAAGATTTAAATATATTTCTTTTAAATCAAGGAGGACTACTGAGACCTCAAGAACAATGGCAACGGGTTTTTGATTCTACTGGACCTATTGGTTTCGTGGGAGCCTAGGCAGTTTCGTGGATGCTCACCTTACTAGACCTGGATGGAGGTGGGTGGTCCTTGGACTTCTCACAGGGCAAAGAACCCTGATTGCTTTTTGGGCTGACGAGGGAGGGGGACTTGATTGGGGGAGGGGGAGGGAAAGGGGAGGCGGCGGTGGGGAAGAGACAGAAATCTTTAATAAATAAATAAATTCAAATTCCTAAAAAAAATCTATATTTATATGTGTATACACACTATTATACTTATGTGTATAAAATGTATAGACTTTTTTCCTAAGAAAATTTAGAAAATAAGAGAAAGTAGTAGTAACTTTGTGTGTATTCATTAATTTTGGAGAAGTCATACTGATCGGCAGAGGTGTGTTGAACATACATTTATGGGTGTACATGACTGTGTGCACACGTTCAGAGTTCCATGACACCCTACTAAAAGTCAGTTTTTGAAAACTAACTATAATACACAAGTGTTCATGTTAGTTACGGTGACATCCTGACAACCTTTAGTGAAAACAAAATGTTGCATCAAAGACAGCTAACACTCATATGTATCTTTAAAAACTATCAAAACGTCCATAGTTCTTTAAAATAGCCACTCTGGAGGCCCTCTGTGCTTGCTTTGATGGCTCAAAGCTTCCTTCAAACTCACCTGAGATTATTTTCAGGGCTAGTTTATCCTTTTCCCTTTGTCAGACATATTCCATGGGAAATTGGGTGACAAAATTATCTAACATAAAACCAAACATGTCACCATTCTCCATGTCTGCAGTTTGACACAGACACCCAAAGGGATGCACTCGGGGGCACGACAGAAGACTTCATCTTCACGTATCTGCCCTGGTCCCTCTCTAGTCACTCTGAGAGGGGCTTTGATTTTTTTTCCCCTGGTTCAGAGTGTAGGGGTTGAGTCTGTGGGGGCAGTCCTTGAGTTGGTGACATGTTTCTGGAGCACCAAGCAGATGTGTTCAGAGACAGAAACAAACCCACCCAACAGATACAGGGACTCAGAGCACTAAGTCTAAATTTAACAAGTTTAACAAGTTTAACCATCTAAATTCCAGAGGGGATAGAGTAGGATAGGAAGGATGAGGGCAAAGGCAGATTATAGAGGGAAAAAATGTAAGAAAAATCCCTTCATTTGACTTGGGACCTTACTAATTCAAGCTCTAAGGGTCTTTATTGTTGTTCTTACTCAATTGTTTGTGGAACAGAACACTTCACACACGTCATGTTTCCTTGTCTGATCATTTGCCAGTTCCTAGCTATGCAACACCTCTCAACTTTATTAAATATAATGATACAAAGACTGGGTCATGGGCTAGAGTTGTCCCCTCCTGAATAATTAAAACAAAATTTTCTTTAAAACAATAAATAGATTTGCACTTGGTTTTTCTTTTTGATCTTCACCAAATCAGTGACAACGAGCAAAGTGACTCCTTTGTATTTGCTCTGAAGTCAATTGCTTCTAATGCTTGTCAGGTAATCCTAAAAACAAATTCTACCAAGCTTCAAGGGGGAATCTCAGGCGTGTGCTCTGCATGAGCGGTAAAGGACAGGACGTCTCACAAAGGGCTGGGGACTCTGTCTCTGTATGGTCTTCTATCATTTGAGCAGTCGTGTTGACCTGGCCAGGTGCTGTTTACACATCTGCCAAATGAATCTGCATCAGTAGGCAGGATCTGAGAAGCCCAGAGAAGCCCCGGGGGCCTTTCAGAGCAATTCATTTGTTCATCCCGTCTCTCAGTCATTCAAGAGAAGTCTTCAGTAAGCATTTCACATGCGCAGGACCCAGGCGAAGCTCTGGACTTGGGTCTGTAAAGTTGTGCGAACTGGTTTCTTTCTGTGAAGTCCTATCAAGGACACAACCTCTCAAGGGGGGACTGCTCCACTTAGCATTGGAAATTACAGTGTGGCTCAGCAGGCGAACTGGATTACTAACAATTAATAATGATTACTATAGTCTAAGGGGTTCTATTCTCATTTATTCCAGAATGATCCTGGGACCTCAGTTGGAATATATGGATAATGGAGGAAATACCTTCTCTCTCGAGGACAATCATGGCAAAATTCTAGCAAGATTGGAGGGTAAATAATGGTCAGGAAAGGTGGCAGAGGAAGTGGAAGACACAAAGGAGCCCTGGGTTCGTAAGGTGCTTTGTACACCAGGGGTAGGATTTACGAGGCATGGGGAGGGGTAGGGAGTGGGAGATCATTCAGCTTTACAGGGTCTCAATTTGCTCATTTTGAAACCAGAGGAAGCAGTATCTTCCTTGTAGGTTAGCGTGACGATCAAATAAGATACCGTGAAAAAAGTGCCCGTGTAATGCCAGGATGCGGTGGGACCCAGACCAGCACTTAATGGACAAATGGATGATTGGAAAAGCAGCTCATGTAGAAGCTGGAGAAAGACTGAGCCAAAGAAAACAGATGTTTTCTCACCTTCTTCCACTGGCCTCTTCTCACCGGCACTCGGGCTTGTGCGCTCAACCCCTGTGCCGCTGTGATAGCCGAGGGTCATTTTCCTGCATCGGTGGAGCTCACATTGATAGAACTTACTCAAATAAGATCATCCCGTGTCTACTGAAACCCCAGCTTCAAATATTTTTCCTTAAGGACTGGTACTCATGCTGAAGCAATTGTCCCACATTGCAGTTTGGAAGTTATGGTTACTGTTCACTTGGCTCTCTTTAGGAAACTAGGCCACGAAGACTTCTTCCAGCTACCCCTGAGTTTGCCTACTGATATTGTCACCTACTTTTCTTTCTGTCTTGCATCCTGTACTTTTCCTATCCCAGGCAGTGGTATGGGATTAGAGAAGGGTGATGGGTAGGGGCGGGGCACAGACAGACTTGTGCTCCTGGCTCTCCACTCGAAGGGGTGCCTGGAGAGGTAATAACAGTTGTTTTGAGGAAACTCGCTCTTCCTTCGCCGTAATTTCACATGCTCTGCTCTCCAGATACTTTGGGAACGCACCACAGGTAGTGATTTGAGAATCGACAAAAACCTAATTCATAGTCAGCTTTAAAAAATGATGTCAGGGACATGGGTGAGACAGCTAAGGAGAGACAATGCCATGAGGCCAAAACCTTGAGTTTGATTCCAAAACCTGTGTAAAAAAGCCAGATGTGGTGGTGCACACACATCTCCTCCTCTGTAATCTCGGTACTTCCACAGTGGTGGCCAGAAGCACGACAGAGGCAGGAGATCCTGCCTCAACACTGGGGAAGAGGAGAGCCAACTCCTGAAATGTATCCTCTGACTCCTACATGAGCTTTGTGCCATGAATGCACTTGTACACACAGAGACACACTTTTTTTCTTTTTACTTAATTCTTTTTCTGATAATTTCAGGCTAATTCCGGAACCAATAAGCACTGGCTTACTGATTTATAAAATGGAACATACTATTGCCTTTGGAAGATGAAACAAGATAATGTTGTGGAACTTATCACAAACTATAGTCCAAAGAGGTGTTAATCTTGGCCAGGTATGGTGGTGCAAGCCTGCAATCCCAGGACAAACAAACAACAAGTGTTAATCTTGATCCCCACAGTATTTTGTGTAGCTCCCTGGTTCTCAGGTCAACGAGCAGCATGCATTTCAGCCATTGGTGTTTTTTTTATGATGTTTTTATTTTTTGTTTGTTTTTATCAGCATTAGCCTAAGCTAAAAAGAGACAGTGTCACTGCTTCCTGAGACCTAGGAGCATGTATGACCTTCAGTGTGACATGTGGGGTGTCCAAGAGCTGTAGACCATGGTCTAGCCTGAGCTGTCCTCTTTGACTGCCCCTGAGAGGTCAGTCTATAAAGGTACTGTTTCCCACCTCCATGGAGAGGTTCCCATGTGGGTCAGTGAGGCAGGCCATTTTCTTCTTCCTCTATTGCAATCATTGCCAGCAGGCCTTAGGCACTGAGCCTCCCAGCTCTCCCAGGAAAGACAAGCAAGACTCGGAACACAGTCCTCCATTCCCTTCCGAACCTTTGTGCCTTTCCTCGGCTTCATTGACAGAATACAGATTCCAGATTTACGCCGTGAACTTGAGTATGAATCAACCATGAAAATCTGTGCTTACAAACCTGCAGTTTAACCCCTTAAGTGGGAAACTAATACACAAGAAATAAGAGCCAAGACCCAAAGCCTCCCGCTCTCGGCTGGGAGGGCACCCCACTTCCCGTTTCCAGTCCCTTTTGTCCCGAGCTGCACTTCTGTTCCCATCAAGTGGTCAGGGCCTTGCTCCCTCCAACCCTCCCTGCAGACGAGGACTTGGGAGTTATTAACAACGGAAGCTCAATTGTCCCCCTTGGCTTATCATTACTAAACAGGCAGAGGAGAGCCTCGGCCTACCATTGATTTAGATTAGTCTGTCCGTTTCGATATTATTAATTGCCCGAGTTAGCATACCACATGTCAACATCCAAATCCGACTTCCTCCGAGTTAACTGTTTCATTTGCGGCACCCTTCCCTACAGCTGTACCTGCAGCCCTTCTTGCAGGCTTCCCCGGGGCCTGCATGCAATGTCTGGTGGGTATCCCTTCAACTGTTGTCACCCCCAAAGTTATTAGGCTGGGGATCAACACAGGTCGCTCCTTTCAGGGGAGGCCACCGGGCTAATCTTTTGAAGCGACATTTCCCTAATAACTTAGCATTTGCCAAAGTTCTCCGTCACATCTGCGGAAAGTAAACAGGAGGGTTAATTTAGTTCTCTGATCTCTTGTTATAAGCCTAATTATTTTACATGTCTTCATTTCATTAATGAATTGCCGCTTTTCGCGTGCAGCTCCTTCCCCATTGCTTTTGTTTAAACCTCCTGGTGGGAAGGGATAGATTAATTTTGTTGTGCCTTAATGAAACTGTATGCTACATTAGATTTAACCATTTGGCATGCACTGCCAACATCACCATTATGCATAATGGATTATTTTTTGTGAGTCCCAAACTACTGTAGACCTTCAGTGTTTCCCCTTCAGTCGCTGTGACGAAGCGACTGGCAGGCAAGCTTGCAGCGAGCTCCATCATGGCCTCTGGTGTCCGCGGAAACGGCCCTGTCGTTTGCCACTCTCTGCCAACGGCGCGGAGGCATCTAGGTTTCTTGCCGTAAGGATCCCAGATAGGTGATGGATTTCCAGGGAACACCTTGCAAGTGAAACTAGCAAGTTAGTTTTAAGGTTGTGAGGACAGAGCACTGAGCTAGCACCTTGCGGCAGGCTCGGAAGGTCATGGTCGTCACATCTAAAGCAGACGTGTCTCATCCCGACTGGTAAGCAAGGGCCACCTGTGGCTGGGCTGGTCTAGCCTGGGCTTGGCTGGCAGTTTGGCTCCAGGCTGCACTGACTGGGGTATCTCATGTCTCCACTTATGTTCTGGGACCAGCAAACTAACCAGAGAGATGGCAGAAGCTTAGGAGGTCAGGGTCAAAGGTGGATTTAGAACCTTATAGTAGACATGGTTATGTTCACACATTCACTTGCACTCCCGAGGGTATTGCTAAGCCCACAGGTGAGAGGCTTGGAGGTTTCCCCTGTGAAGAGGCTTGGCAGAGATGAGGCTGTGAGAAATGGCAAAGGATTGAGACCAACAACAAAATTGTCGATATGGTTCTAGAGGTTGTCTGGGCTCTAGGTAGTAGCCATCACCAAATTCTCAGATTGAGCCATTTGCTAAAATTAAGGTGGGCCGAGCATGGACTTATCCTTAGGCGGAGCGCCAAGCAAGTCAGGCTGGCGACTCCTTGACTTACCACTAAGCCAAACCTGATGTAGTGTGGCTGGAACAAGTCTCATCGAGTTGCATACATTCTCATGACTCCTTCTACCCAGAACTTGGGTTCCTCGTGGTTTGCTGCTTTAGAAGCCATCTCTTTGGTTACCTAAGTTGCCTATTTCCAGATTTTCTTTCTGAATTGGCTTGGAAAACATTTGCTTTTACAATCATTACTAATTTTCTATCTTGCATGTGTCTACACAGCCCCTTCCAGAAGGATCTCCTTATTTAAGATTTGGAACAGTTGTTCTTTTGCTTGAAACTGGAATTTGGCTTGTTCTTTGACCTGGAAACTATCACCTTGACCTTATAGCCTTGACCTTTCCCCCACTCTGAACTCTGGTTCCCAGACTTAAAGTCCAGCTAGAAATAGGGGTAACCAATGCCAGAATTCAATGGTGTCTTGCATTTTTCTGAGTGCTCCTTGCAATTCTTTTGATATTTAAAATCTACTTCTGTAGACTGATTGAATTTAGGACTTTACACATGCCAGGCAAACATTCTGTCACCAAGACACATCCCCAATCTTTATTTCTAGACAGAGTCTTGCTACACCGCCTAGGCTGGACTTGAGCTCATCCAGTATCCAGGCAGGTCTTGAACTTGGAATCCTCCTGTCCTAGGCTTCACAGTGCCTAGGATTATAAGCCTGCAATTTTGGAGAAAGTTGGGCACTCAGGGTTGGGATAAACGAGGACAAATTGTTTGAATGCAGAAAGGATGAGGAACCCAAGAGGAGAGGAATACTTAACATAAGGAGAGTTAAAAATTGTGTTCTATGTTCCTTCTGCCCGACTAGATGCCTCTTGGTTGTCTGTTTTGATTTTTCTGCCTTTTTGCTTCTAGTATGTATAGTAAGCACTCAAGAAATGACTGCAGAAAGAGGGAAGAAAGAAATGACAGAAGGGGCAGAAGGGTAGCCAGAGAGGACTGGAGGACAAACCCAGGCAGAAATCAAAGCAGGATGTACAATTGCATGAAGTCACTCAAAGTTCATACCCAGGTTTCCCAGAGGCGAGTCAGTTGGGTGCTCAGAAGGCACTGTTGTGTTCAGCATCTACCTCTGCTGGCTTTTCATCTAGAGTATCCAAACTGAATTGGCGTTCTTGGCCACCACTTAACGATTGCTGTCTTTACTTCAACTCCTACGCGCATGGGTGGGTTGCATGGGGGGGTTGCATGGGGGGGGGTTGCTGAAACAGCATCCGTTTATTACTCAGCTAGAGAGCTCAGCATCTCGCGTCTTCCAAAGGTGTCCTGACTTTATCTGTCTCTCGTTCTCTCTGTGCCCATTATTCCTATCACCTCCTAATGGGAAGTAGCATCTTAATCAGCCCTCAGTCTTGCTCACTACCATGTTCGCTTGCCTCTAGGACAAAGTCCAGACTTAACAGCATCCTGCGAAGCCCTGTGCTCTTACCGCCCATTCTAGCCTCATCGTTCCTCCTGCATCAAGGTGAGTCTCCACGGTCCTCTACGCTTGATAGGTCCCTGTGACTCTCACCTATCTGTTACTGTGCAGTTTGTGTTATAATTTGCTCATGTTTTCATTGTACAGGTTCTTAGATATGTTCAGTTTAAAAAATATGTTTAGTATTTATATCCCTAATCAACACTGTTTGGGAAATCATAGACATTATTTTTCTTATTATATAGTAAATACAGGAATTAAAATGAGAAGTATCCATACGTGGTCCCCATAGGAACACCTTGCTACAGGAATTTTGACCCCCCCCCACACACACACTTTCAAACCAATGAAATATGTGATTTGGCTAATTAAAACCCATTGAACTGAATCAGGGTGTAGTTACAGAAACTGTGGTTCCAGTACTTGAAACGCTGAGGCAGGAGGATTGAATTTCTTCTACATTGTGGCTATGGTTCCACATGCCCTGGGCATAGTCATTCATTTGAGGCTCATCATAACCCCATGAGATGGAGCTAAAATAAGTTTCATCTTACAGGAAACAGTGCTGGAGCTCACAGGCCGTCATGCCCAATGTCCCACAGATAATAAGAGGTTGACCTGGCATTCAAGTTTAATCATTGGCTAGGCGACACCTTCCTTCTCTATTCACATAGCATCTGCATAGGTCTTACTGCTGCAGATGCTGTCAACATTTGGACTCTATGACAGTTGAGCCTGTTCTGATGGGAAGGTGGGTCACCCCAGGAAGAGGATTGGTAGGATACCCAGAAAAGGGGACCTCGTAGAAAGCAGTATCCCAGCTGTCTGAGGTTTTCTAGGTTTGCTTTAAGAATCTCCTGACGAAAAGTTGGCATCGTCCTGATAGAATCTCACTCAGGCTGCTAGCTTTTTCTGCTGTCCTGTGCACTTTGGGTCCCTAGAGATGCTCTGAGCTTTCCGGCTCCGAGTAGGAAAGTGATGGAGCCAGATTGCCCGATTTCTGCCCGCACCTCACAAGCACAGCCCCCGGTTGCACATAGCAGAGGCCTGCCTGCCACAGAAGAACCTCAAGGTCATGTGCTAAGGCCTCGTGGTATCTACATTTTATCTTTAAAAAAGAAAATCTTAACTCACGTCACCTCTTTCCCTGCTGCTGGGTGTTTCAAGGAGTCTGTGCATGTTAGCCATCATTCCTGTCACCTGCCCGTCACCATGGCTGGGAGCCTATGTGTCACAGCATCCGAGATGATGCGGCCAGATACTATCGACCAACTCAGCATCTCTCTGAGAAACCATGCTCAGCTACATCCCTGAGGGTAATAAACAGGATGGATGTCCTCTAGCCCCTGATAGACTGTTATCTACAAATGTATAACTCAAAAGGAATTACCACCAATATTCTTTTAATTGGAAATATCCTTCTTCCGCCTAAGCAGATATGTTCAAGCCCCTCTCTTACTGAAGCCATCCGCAGCAGAGGAACATGTGTGTGAATGACAGCCTTTTAATCTTCCCCTGTAATCAGCTCCCCAAGCCCGAATGCTGAGTCTGTGAAACTGGCAAGCCCCATCTACTCCTCGGCTCCCCCTTGCCGCAGAGGCTCAGATGGGCTGCCCTGCCCTTTTCCCTAACTTTAGCACTGGGATATTTTCGAAAGCCAGGATATTTTTCACCCTGGGCTTGATCCGCCATGAAAATCAGCCGACCTAGAAAAATAAAGCTCAGGCGAAGCGGCTTTTCTGATCCCATTATTGATAAGCTCTAAGAGTTCATCAATGAAAATTAGAAGTTGTTAATCCCGTACATTTACCCCCTTGATTTTTAATTACAGAAAAGAGAAGTAATGGATAATGTCTGGGGTTGCAGAGACACCGAAGCTGTCAAGAGAAAATTAAATTTACAGTCAGAGAGTTTTGTTTTCTCAAGTGTCCTTACAAAATGCAAAAGAGGCTCCTGACATCGCCAAGGCAATTCAACTGGTTTCCTAAACTGGCAGGATTTTCTTCGAAGACACCCTCCTCCCTTTGCCAACAGAGTGTATTAATGACAAGGACTGAACCTAAAGGGAACTCATTCAGAAGAAAACTGCATTAAAAGAACATTAAGGGCGATGTTTTAAAGTCTGATTTAAACTCATGAAAGCAAGGAGATTTATTGTCGAAGCCAAATCGCCGTGCTGACGCGCCCTGCCTGGTAATACATTCTGATTGGAGCGCGGGGGATTGAATCTGTGCAGAGGCATCCTTCATTGCGGCCTCAGTGTTCCCGCCGCTGAGCCAAGAGATAGTGATGGGGGTGGTGTGTGGTGGCGGGGGGAGCAGACTGGGGACAGCCACATTTCTGGAAGCAGATGGGCTAACATCCCACGGGACGCGGGGAGTGGGGGGACTCACCAGGGAAGCAGGAGAAGGGCGCTGCCGGCTGAGGTCAGCCTTGATATTAGCCCACAGCTCAGCAGCTCAGCGGGTTCCCATCACAAGCAGCCATAACTATAGTGTGTGTGTGGAGGGGGTGGGGGATGCATGTTGCTCTCTGGAGAATTGAAGGCTCAGCAGGAAGTTCCAGCCCATCTCCTCTGAATCCTAGCCAACCCTACCGCCTGCCCTGCCCGGCCTGGGAGGGAAACCTTCTCGTGGGATGCCCCTTCTACTTTCAAAGGGACCTATGACAGAATGAGCTCTAACCTTAACCTGCTGCTCTGTTTTACTTGGCAATTGCTTTAAATCCAATGCAAGTGTTTACTTGCGCTGCAGACCTGGCCGCTAGCCAAAGGGCCAGCTGCTTGCCATCTTGCAAGTCAGGATCTGATTTCTAGATTAGCAGTGTTTGTGCCAACGTTGGAAAGGTACACTGAAGTCACCTGGAAAAATCAAAGGACCCAGCCTTGAACTTGTGCCTGGTCCCCCTCTGCCCCCCCACCTCCGTACCTCCTAGTTCAAGGTCACATCTCCCAGGAAACTTCTATAACTCAGCTAATAATATCATCACATCATATTCCAAATAGCAATAGTCTCTGTAGTGTGCCTATTGCTTTTTCCACTAGGCCTTCAAACTGATCCCCTTTCGTGACATTTTTAGTGTCCCAACACCTGAAAAGACGTCCATTTCTTGGACCACCTGTCTGTTTAAGTGGTCACATTTGGATAGCCAAAAGATAGCAAAGACATGCCAACAGGGCAGGAACTCACACTAGCCTGGGATGACCTGGAATTCACCTAGAAGCCCAGGCCAGCCTCCAAGCACAGTGATGGCACCTCCCACCGCCATCTCCTGAGTGCTGAGTGCACGACTCCCAAAACAAAAAGTCTTCGGTGAAAGTCAAGAATCAGCCCCGGGAAGCCTCCTCCAGGAAACAGAGTCAGGAGGGGACTTGGAGGGCTCAGGTGATGTGGGATGTGAGATCTATCTGTATTTAACTAGCAATTTGGATGTTGAACGCTTCTCAACATCACAGAGAATGAAGCTGTGTAAACAAGTAAGCCAAGAAGCTTCAGGGAGGACTGGGGAGGATGGCCCGCAGGAGGTGGGGCTTGAAAACAAAGTAGAAGCTGCTCAAAGGTAAGGAGTAAGCCATGTGGAGGGCAGCGAATATGAAGCTCAGAGTGGGGACCAGCGGACCAGCGACTGTGGAAAGAAGACTGGCTGTACAAGTGGATCCATGCTCACAGAGCCCCTCCTGTAAGTCTCGGGACCATTAACTCTCTCTGGCACCGAGTAGGAAACCAATGGCTAATTTTAGAAGCCTCTCAATTATCATCATTTGAGGCAGAAAACTCAAACCTTGTTATACACATTGTTGTCCTATTTGGTTTAAAGAGGATGGCCTCAGGGCGGGGGTGTGGGGAGTCCATACTGGTTTGGATGGCATGAAGCACTGAAGAAGACCCGCATCCCAGACCCCCCCCCCCAAAAAAAAACTACTCACACATTGAGAGTTTTGTGAGTGATTGTCATGGGCTCCCTGAAGCCAACCTGTAAACCTCCACCTCTAAGAGCTTAGTCTAGAGAGAACTGGGGCAAAAACAAACAAACAAAAATGTTCTTTAAGGAGAATTTCATAGATTGTATTAGAAAATGGTGTGTCACGATGTCCATGCTTGCTTTCTGACGGTTCTCAACATTGTTAAAGTGTGTGCATGTGTGCATGAATGCATTTTAAGCGAAAGCAGCAACCTAAGATTGCTAACAGTTGATGAATCTGGGGGGATGGTGTATGGGTGTTTGTTATAATTTCTTTTGACTTTCTGTACATTTGAAATGTAAAAAGGGGGGGTGGAGCAAAGAAAAACAAAGCCCGAGCTCAAGGCAGAAGTAACAGGAAGGAATATAAAGTGATGAGCTTTATTCATTTATATTCCTTTACCATATTCTGTCTGAACACACGAAGTAGTGGTTCAATATTCCTTCGGAATAATCGATAGGCGGGGAGAGCCTGACGGGAGGCACAGTGGCAGAGCTCAAAGTGGTCAGCGTCACTGTCGGGCAGCTCATTGAACAGGGTGACCAGAAGGCATAAGGACAGCAGACGGGAGAAGGCTGAGCAAAATTAATTCTGTAAGCAGGATTTTGAAAGGTGTGGGTGATGAACTGGAGTGGGTCACGAGAGGATGAGTGGAATTAAAGGGACTGTGAGTGAGGACATCCTGAACCAAGGATGGGGGGACACTCGGAAGGAGGCAAGGGTTTAGGAAGTGACTTGCATGTCGGTTGCCTGGAGATGATGTGTAAAACATCGGCAAAGCAGCTGACTTTATTTCTGCAGCCTAACAGGGCTGCAAGATGGGTGATGGCCGCCCGGCTTGAGCTGAGCTTCGCATTGTCCCCACTGTGCTGCTAGATTGCATCTGTGCCTACAGAGCTCCAAGCAAGAGTCAAAGATAAGTAAACCCTCAAGGAGACCCCAGTGCAGTGTGGGAAGAACACATCTAAGCAGCTACCTCTGGACCTCTTGCAGTCAATGCCAGGCAGAGGAAAAAAGCTGAGTCCCTTCAGTTTCATAAAAATCTTATCAATGAGTCAGGCGGTGGTGGCACATGCCTTTAATCACAGTACTCAGGGAGGCAGAGGCAGGCGGATCTCTGAGTTCAAGGCCAGCATGGTCTACAGAGTGAGTCTAGGACAACCAGAGTTACACAGAGAAACCCTACTTCAGAAAAACAAAAGGAGACAAAACCTTACCAATGTCCAACATTCTCCATTTCTCTGTACAGATACTTAACTGGTCTGAAAAACATGACTTGGACACAGATCATGGACCATATGATTAATCTGTGGCAAATATGTCTCAGCTGCATGAAAATACCAGTCGCAGTTAGTACTAAATACCAAAGTGCCCCCCTCTGCCCTGCAATACACAGATATTGCTGTGGCTACAGAGGATAGGCCTTCTAGAATGAGATTTGAGTTGGGCTGCCAAAGAATAGTAGTTTTCCAAGATGAGAGAGGAGGAAGGGGAAGAGTGGGAGAGAGGGAAAGAGGGAGGGAGGGACAGAGGGAGGGAGGGACAGAGGGAGGGACGGAGGAAGGGAGAGAGAGAAGAGAGAAATTCCAGAGAATAGTAGTTTTCCAAGATGAGAGAGGAGGATGGGAGGGAGGAAGGGAGAGAGAGAAGAGAGAGGTTCCAGAATGAACAGGGTAGCAGAACATAAGCAGCCATAGTCCCATCTCCAGGCTTCTTTCCAGGAAATGGGTTGAGGAGTTAAGGAAAACCCTGTAAAACGGAACAGTGGTTCCCCATAGCCTGAGTTCCCACAGCAGAACTGTGTGCATTGCCTTCCTGGTTGAAGAGCTGTGTGGCTGCTCTCAGACGTTCCTCTCCTCAGTGTCTGAACTCGGGTACCTGGAAGAGTTGCCGGAAGACCCTGCTCTGACTTCCTTCCAACCGTTCTCTCTGCTCCCCACCCCGACTACACCCAGAAAGGCCCATGTGCTCTGTGCCCTAAAAACGGAGCGGTTCTCTCTCTTCCCAGAGTAAGATGTGGGAATTTAAAAACTTCTCCCTATGCAGTCAGACCGTCATATCTTTGGCATCCTCTTCTTCCCCACCTCTCCTAGGCTAATGTTTCCTGTAGACTCCTTCTCCGCATTTCATGCTCCTAACAGTTCCACAGAGAGGTTAGCCCCTTTATCTGGACGGGGTGGGGGAGAATAGTTAGGCAGCTTCTCTGAAGTCACACAGCCAGGTTATGGTAGAGCAGATTCTAGGACCATATGGGATGGCTCTGGAACCCAACTCTCAAAAATCCCCATGAGGTGGGCGAGGGAGCTGACTCTTCCCCCTTTACTAGGTGGAGCTCTCGGGAAAGCGGGCCCTGAACCTTGTCTAGGTTGCACAGTAGAGCTGGCCCTATTGACAGAGAGGTACTGTGAACCGACCCGAGAACGTAAACATGGGGTATGGGCGGAGGAGAGATGCCACCACCCACCCCACCCCCGTCTCCCCTCACCCCTTACCACCTGTGGTGGGTGGGAGAAATGGCCCTAAAGTCCTAAAAGTAGGAGAGCTGCAGCCCTTGGGAGAGTGGCCCCTGAACCTCGCCCAAGCATCTTGGTCTGTGGAGCTTGCCCTGATGGTCCAAGTGTAGGAGAGCAGACCCTTAGGGCATAATAGCCGAACTGGTCTGGTCCTGCCCCTTGCTCTCTGATGCAAGAGGTGACCTAGAGAGGCAGTGCTAGAGAACTCACCCTGGTGGTAAGGACGGGGGAGAGCTTGTGGCCTGACCAACCATGTGATTACCCAGGCCCAGAACCAGGGTTGTGAGCTGGCCCACCCACCCCAACATCCATTCCATCTATAATTGGCGGGAGCACATGAAGGGTCCTGACCCATAGACCCAAAGCTGTAGCATCTCCACTGTGCAGAGCAACAACAGGATATCCAAGAGGAGTCCCAGGAAGAGCCCAACATTGATAGTGGAGCAGAAACTAGAGGCCTTGAACTTGCAATGAACACTTGCAAGTAAAGAGACATGGACAAAGGGTTTGCTGCTTGACTCAGTATGTCCCATGACTAGATTTTCCCTTTTTTTCTTTGTTCTTCTTAAATTTTATTTCACGGGGGTGGGTGTTTTCAAGGGCAGAGGATGGATACAAAGGGACGGGGAAATGAGCAAGATTGAGATGCAAGCTGTGAAAGACACAAAGAATAAGTAAAGGAAGTTTTAAAAAAAAAATCTCATGAGAGGTTACACTGTCTCATCCTTGAGTGTCTAAATCCATGGTATGAAAACAATAACGATAAACACAGAAGTAGTGACATTGTTTTAGACTTTATTGTAAGGACATCTATCATTTCATTATCCTTCAGCAAATGCTGAAACCTATTTTATGTCCCTCTTTCCTCTGCGCTGATGTGGGAGTGTGGTACATGAGGAGAGGCTAGAGGACAACTTCCTGTACCATCTTCAGCAATGCCATCCATCTCCTCTGAGGTCTCTCACTGGTCAAGGGCTCACCAATGCGACTAGCCCCAGGGATGCTCCCGTCTCTGCCGTCCCAGGTCCCAGCCCTGGGGTTTTCATACACCACCACACCTGGCTTGGTTCTGTGAATGCTGGGGATTGAATTTGAGCTCTTGTACTTGCAAACAAGTCCTTTGCTGACTGAGCCACTCTCCCGACTTCGGTTACCTATTTTATTAGTGATTCAAATTAAGGCAAAGAAAGGTTGGGACACTTGCCTTAGGTACAATCTGGACAGGTCGTTGGTGTCTATGTAACAAGCCAGGGCACTCACTGTGCCTGAAGAAGAGCACAGACGTGACACACGGGACTCATAGGAAGAATCTTTCCATGACTAAAGTATACCTGGCAAGGACTCAGGAATGTCTCACTTGAGTCCTTCCTCCCCGCGGCTGCATGGCAGCCAGAGAGAATCTGCATACTAGACGGGTGTGCACCCCTTTATAATTGTCCTTGTCTCTGGAACCTCCCGCTGTGATAGAGAAGGCAGAGATGCCTCCAAAACTCCAGGAAGGGATTCATTTTCAAGTGTTAATAACATGAAACTCCCGAGAAACACCTTCACTCTGGGAAAATCCTGCTAGAGATTAAACACTTTTTGGTCAAATTAGCATAATTATCCCCAAAGCCAGACTAGAAAAAAAGATCCCTTGTTGTTGGCATTCATTAATAGTTTGTCTCAGTCTATATGTGAAATATTTTTATACTTTCATGTTTGACTGTTAGCAGTGAAAAAGGGGAGAACTAGTTGGACAGAAAGGAAAAGGTAAGCAGGGCACAGTGGCTTTGCCTATAATCCTAGGACTCAGGAGGCTGAAGCAGGAGAATTGTCATGAATTTGAGGTCAACTTGGGCTACATAATGAGTTTCAGGCTAGCCTGGTACATGGAAAAAGACCCTGTCCTGGGTCTCAAATCAACAACACTCTAGAAATAAAACAACACAAGCAAGAGGGATAAAAAGAAAGACAGATGAAGGAGGACAGATAGGAGGAGGGCAGACAGGAGGAGGGCAGATAGGAGGAGGGCAAGTGAAGTATCTTGTCCTTAGAATGAACCATTATGGTTCGAAATGAAATTTTTGTAGTCATTTGAAACGTTTTTGTTGACAACAATTCCATTTTGTGACATGATCATAGGTCACACATTGACTTCAGGTCGTCATTGGAAAACTCCTGAGGTCTGAGAGGGGTATGCCCTAGGAGAGCCTTCAAAATCTGATGTCACTTGACGAGGATGAAATGTCTAGGGGGCAGAGGTGCTTGCTGCAAAGTCTGGTGAGCTCAGTTGAATCCCCAGGACCCACATGGTGGAAGGAGAGGAAGGAGAGAACCAACTCCTCCAAGTTGTCCTCTGTCCCTGTGTGAATGCTGTGACATGCGGACCCCACACACAAATACATGAATAAGTGTCATCAAGGGTTTAAATCTGTAAGTGTGCCACCGCCATCTCCATTTTCCCTGTTTTGGGTGACATTTGACCTTTGCACAGACAAGTCAGAGCAGCTGCTCTCTGGTATATGCCATTTCTGTGAATCCTAGGATGAAGGTGCTCCGGAATTTTAAATGAGAATTGTGGAAAAATAACACAGCAATACATTGCTTCTCAAATAAAAAATTTCCAAGATTTAAATAATCCAAACCAGCCACAAACCAGAAGGTTCTGCGAAGGGACCACCGTGCAACTGAATCTTCTCAGGACATGGCGGCCACACCCCTCTCTTTACACATAGTGTCCTTCCACCGTTGATGGTCCATGGCAATGGCTTTGACTTCCAAATCACCCTCCGTTTGCCTGTGTTCACCAGTCAGACCGGAAGCTGCAAGTGCAAAAGGGTGAGTGAGGAAATCACTCCTGGAGAGAGCATCCAGCAATCCCAACACAAGAGACAGGGGACAAAAGCATATCACAGTCACTCCAAACACTCAAGAACGTGGGGTCATGGAGCGCAGGGGCTGACTGCCTCAGATACCCCAGACAACATACCAGAGGGCAGAGTACCATGGCACTTACACACACCAACCACCTTGGGCCACAGGAGAAGAGGATTTTGTGTTCTGGGTGAAAAAACAAAAATCATATAAGGTGAAAGCCAGTGAACAGACTAACATTCTAAAAGAAAGTTCTAGACAAACCCTGGAAGAAGAGCTTGTGCCTTCCTTGGGGGTTCTATTGCTGTGATAAAACACCATGAACGAAAGCAACTTGTGGAGGAAAGTGTCTGTTTAATTTTACACTTCCAGGTAACAACCCATCACTGAGGGAAGTCAGGGCAGGAATTTAAGGCAGGAACTGAAGCAGAGGCCATGGAGGGGTGCTGCTTGCTGGTCTTCTGCTCATGGCTTGCTCAGCCTGCTTTCCTATACAACTCAGGGCCATCTGTCCAGGGTTGGCACCACCCATAATGGCCTGGCCCCTCCTGCATCAACTGCATATTAAGAAAATGCCCCCACAGGCTTGTCTATAGGTCCATCTTCTGGAGGACCTATGAGTTGGAGTTGAAGTTCCTTTCTCTCAGATGACTCTAGCTCGTGTCAAGTTGACCAAACACTAGCCAGCAAGGCTTGCTATACACAACTGTCCTTAGTTCATGTAGCATGGGTTAGTCTATTTGTGTGTTCATATACACACAGTGTGCTTAAGGAAGAGCAGATTGTTCTAAAGAACAAAGAATGTTGACTATTATGGTAAATTAATTAAAAGACATGATGAGAAAGTCACATATTCTAAAATCCCAGGAGGGTAAAAACAGGTTTGTGGATCAGGTCGAGCTGTATGCCATCCAAGCAGCACCCGATGGAGAGGGTGGGGGGAAACTGGGTCCCACTGCCCAGGGCTATTGCTGCCTGGGTGGTAAGGTCTGTGTTGGAACTGGCACCTCTGGAAGACAGTGAGTCAGGAGAAAAACCAGTAAGATCAAAGGCTGTGAGGCGTGAGACCTCAGTTCTCACCGTTTGGGGCCTTCAGTCAAGTCCCCAGATTCCTGCTATCACTGCAGGTTAGGACATTTTAAGGTGGGAACGGAGCTCACAGGGGCTGAGGTCGATGCACCAGCGGGATGGGTGCTAAACTCATCTGGGACTCTTAAAAAGGATCGGAAAGAATCAGATGAAATCATAAGGAAGTGAGTCTGGTTTTATAAACACAAAGAAGGAGTGATGGGTTCAAATTTTGAGGGTTTGAACCAATTATCCTGCATTTCTGAGACAATAAGGGACCCGAGAACCCCCCACCTTGTGTGTGTTTTAATGACTAATTGTTGCTAAATATCTATCAAGCTGTATGTATGATGTAAAATCTAGTCCATTCATTTAATCCTTAAACCAGCTCAGTGGGTGGGGAGGGGATAGAAATTCTTAGAGTGAGGAAACTGATGTTCAGAGAGGCTAATGAACTCAGTCCAAAGTAAAAGTAGCATAGTCAAAGAGAACGCAGTTATTATGGAATGTTCAAGTCATCACGCCCCAGAATTTGCATGCGGCAGAGAAAGCCATGTTGTTTCCAGTCCTCCCTGCCTTCGAATAGCCGGGGTGTCTGTCTTCAGGCTGTCTGGTCGCTGAACCTTGACAACCATGAAGGAGAATTTTAATGGCCCAAGATTTCAATAGATCTGGAGCTGTTTCTGTGAGAAATTGAAGATGCAGGTTTAACGTGGTCCGGGAACGGCCGTATCTTGTAGATTTAAGGCATTTGTAGCATTTGCAGCGTATCCATGTTTAGGGTAATTTTCATCTGCCACCTCTACCACCGGAGATAAAGAATGAGCGATAGGGGGTTCACAGGACTGATGTCTGCAGCAGTGTTTGCTCCAGCCTCATGGGAATCAATATGAGGCTGCACCGACAATTACACTTGATCCATGAGAGAGGATGTTAAAATGTTCCTCGTCCTGCCTCGCACGCGGTGAATAATAACGCCGTCCAGTGTTTATCAGAGGCCGAGTGTTTAAAGCGCTGTTGTTATTTTCACGGGAAGACAACTTGGAGGAAGCAAGCTTTCCCTATCAGCCCAGGAGCACCAGCTCACCTCACAGGTTCACCTTTTCTTCTCTGCTCTGTGTGTTTAAATGCACTGGAGACACTGGCACCTTCACTTCGAAATGAGAGAACCCTCCAGAATGTCAAACAGAGCCGACGGTTTCCTGACTTCTGACCCTGCACAGGTTTCTTTCTCTTCCTTCCTTTCCCCTCTGCATGACTCAGACAGGCTCTTGGAAGCCTAGAGATAAAAGGCCCTGTTACACGTGCAAAATATGACTATTATTACTTCCTTTAATAAGGCTTCTTGCCAATTTTTCAAATGACTAGTCTGTTTGCTAGTTATGACTCCATCGTCTCTGCATTCATTTTCTTTCCTTGAAGGAAGACTGTTCTGAAGGAGGAAGTAAAGTGCTGGAAAGAGTGTGCTGCCATCTATGGGAGGGCACTGGGCTTCCACCACAGTGGACCAGGAGCTTCAGTTACAGGGACGGCACACGCGCGCGCGCGCGCGCGCACACACACACACACACACAGCCTGTGCGCTGAAGCAAGGGAATTGAACTGAGCCTCAGAGCCAGTGCAAGCACACACACAGACACACACACACATACACAGCATCTGTATACTGAAGTAGAGGGGTTGAGCTGAGTCCCCATGTAAAAACAGCATTGTACAATGACTGCTGGAAGTTTTATACAACTATAAATTAATATTGCTAATTCAGGGATGGAGAGAAGACATTCCTTATATCCAAGGCAATTATGTTTATTTTTGTAGTATCCTGTGAGCCATGGGCTCGCTCTCCTGATAACCAGGGGCTTCCATGAGCATCCTCAAACAGCCTATCAGAGAACTCAGAATTTATCTGAGTACCCTGGAAATTCTAAAGAAAGCCCCAAACCAGGAAATGATAATCATTCCTGAATACTGAAAAAAGATATACAAAATATTTTTGTAAACTTGGCTCCAGAATTAAGCTTCCCAGAATTTTATAACAAACTCTGTTGTTTTAGTATCAGAAACTCTTATCACCAGAAGCAGAAAGTTATAAAGGGAGGCAGAGGTTTTGAAAGAAGAATACTCAGGGCAATTCAAATTTGAAAGGCCACTCCACACGTTAACGGAAGTCTGTGAAAAGAATCCTTGTCTGCGCTGAACATTCTATAGGATTGATTGATTAAAGTGTGATGATCGTGTAATAGCTGGATTGTCTAAGGTCCAGAGCGAAATTATCTTGGGTTATCTTCAGCTCCCTAAAAAGACTACCTCTGTGTGTGACTGTGACCTAATGTCTTATATGTGAATATTAGGGTCGACACCTTTGCAGTATATGGGAAGACCCCCCAGCTTCCACCAGCCTCAAGAGTCAGAATGTTGTCAGATAACATCTGAGCCCATAGCAGACTGTTTCTGTCTTCTATCACCCACTGCTCTGACGCTTCTAGCAACACACTTCAAAAGCGTGCTGATTTGTGGCTTTCTGCATAGTTACCATGAAAACTTCATAAAAACCGTTACCATGTTAGAACATGGAAGCTGGGGCATCGTAAATTTGTGTACCTGGGCCACGATCACTCATATCTGGATCCAGAATAAACTACCTCCTGTTCCCTGAGGTAAGAACTAAGTTTTCTGTCGGTACACCTCATTCATAAAAACAAAACAAAGAAGAGACTGCAAATCAAGTGTGAATGAGTTAAGGACAAGCGACTGGGAGAAAATATTTGCAAAATATACAGCAGAGGAAGGACTTGTGTTCAACGTGTAAATCGCTCTGAAGATGAAATAGTAAGAAAATGAATAACCAAGTTAAAAGTTGGGCAAAAGGTCTGAATAGATGCCACACTGTGGTGGTTTGAATAAGAATGGTCTCAATAGCCTCGTTTATTTCAATATTTAATCACCAGGAAGTGGGTCTGTTTGAAAAGACTAGAAAGGTTAGGAGGTGTGGCCTTGTTGGTGGAGAAAGTGTGACACAGCTTCAAGCTTTGAGGTTCAAAGGCCCACACCAGGCCCAGCTCTCTCTTTCCCACCCTCTCCCTCCCTCCCTCCCTCCTCTCCTCTCCTCTCCTCTCCTCTCCTCTCCTCTTCTCTCTCTCTCTCTCTCTCTCTCTCTCTCTCTCTCTCTCTATCAGGATGTAGCTCTCAGCTACTTTGCTAGCACCATGCCTGCCACCCTGCTCTCCCACCATGAAGATAATGGACTCAGCCTCTGAAACTGTAAGCCAGCTTCCAATTAAAAGCCCCCTTTTACAAGAGCTGCCATGGTCATGGCCTCTCTTCACAGCAATAGAACAATGACTAAGACACACCCCAAGGTCGCAGGTAACAAAGAAGTGTAAAGGATGACCTGTGTTTTCAGAGAAAGGTAACTGAATAATGAGATGTTGCTGTGCATGTATCAGAGGGGCTAAAATCCAAAGCACTGACAGCACCAAGTGTTGGCGAGAGGAAAGCGGCAGGAACTCTCTCGTTCGGTAGTTGTTCGAAATTCAAAATGGTACAGCCACTTCCGAAAACAGTTTGGCAGTTTCTTAGAAAGCTAAAGTGGCTCCTTACTATATGATCCAGCAAACATGTTCCTAGGTTTGCATCCAAACGAGCTGAAAACTTATATCCACATGAACGCTGCTAGCGTACGAATGTTTATAGCAGTTTCATCCCTAATCGCTCCCGACTGGAAACAACCAAAGTGTGCTTCACTAGGTGTGTGCCTCCGCAGATCACGGTACATCTTCACAAAGGAATATTATTCAGCACTAAAAAGAAATACACGATTAAGCCAAGAACAGGCATGAAGCCATGAAACGTGTAACATGAAGTGAAAGAAGCCAGTTTGAACAGGTTCCATGCTGTATGAGTCCAACTACATGACATTCTAGAAAAGGCAGAAGTGTTGAGACAGTATATGGATCACAGACACAGAGAGCACACAGTTGCCAGGAATTCAGAAAGAGTATGCGGGGGAGGACAAACTGGTAGAGTATGGGGGACTTTTGTTCAAACTCAGAATATGTTCAATACCATAGGGGGCTCTTCTGTAAGTTGTGAACTTTACTTAATGACATACCAACATTGGTTTACCAACGATAACAAATCTGTCACTCTGCTTTTGGAAGTAAACAATCAGAGGATTTTGAGAATATGGGGGGAGGGGTCCACAGGAACTCTAACTGTTCTTGATCTTATCTCACATCTAAACTTACTCTAAACATGAGGTATTTTAAAGGGTGAGCAACACGTAGAGATTTATAAGAAAAACTGGTAAAGAAGAAAGTAAATAACACAATCTGAATATGAGACAGAAATGAAACTCAAGCAGAAACAAATAAAATGATACAAAGAAGGACTCTTCACAAAAGCCACATTGTACAGTGAAAATATACTTTTAAAATTTGAATGTATTCATAGTGTTTCCCTGACAACCAACAAAAAGAAAAGAAAAGCAAAAAAAAGAAAGAAAGAGAGAAGAGAGGAGAAGAGAAGAGAAGAGAAGAGAAGAGAAGAGAAGAGAAGAGAAGAGAAGAGAAGAGAAGAGAAGAGAAGAGAAGAGAAAACTTGCTCAGTGGTAACTGCTCTGTGCTCTAGCTGCTAGTCCCCTCAGGTTGCAGGAGAAAGTTCCTCCCTCTCAAACCCTGTGAAGGTGACATGGAAGTGGTTATTAAGATGGCTGATGAGCACATCCTCTCCTAAAGCCAGCAAGTCTCCTCAAAAGTCAGCAATGGAACAAATGCAGATTATCCCATGGAAAGAAAAGATGGGAGCCGGCTGCCTGCCTACCAATAGAGGGTTGCTGTAGTAAAAGAGAGTGCATTCATGCAATGGAGGGAAGGAGACTCGTCTTACCATCGTGCTGAAGGATGTAAACTGTGATTTTAGCTGTCTTTTTTTTAAAGTGAGGTGTGGTGTGGTGTCCTAGCATGTTGTCCCATAGGACCTATCCACAGACTGTTACAGGACCCTTTGTCTATGTCCTGGCAATGCCAGAGTTGGTGGCTTCCATTAGGAATGGGAAAATGGGGGTTTCGGTGCCAAGGCAAGAAGGAGATAGCATCCACTTCCTGCCTTTTTGTGTATAACCTGGGAAATATGCTAATAAATAATTTTAACATTAAGAAGGCAAGAGGGTGTATAACACATTTGGAGATGTTTCTCTTTACTCTTCAAAATGTTGATCATTGAAATGTGTGTTAGTAGCAGGAACTGGGATGATTTAACTACCTGAATGCCACACCTCATTTCCTGATGATGGGGGGGGGGGGTGAATCCACCGTTGCTCTAGTTTACTGATACACTCATGGTTGCAAAGCTAACTGCATAACCATAGCACTGAAGAGACTCGGCGTTAGAGAAAGGGCAAGGGACATAAGGCAAAGGAGTGGGGGACCAAATGGGAAGTTCGTCCTTCTTGTATCAGTGGAGGGGTGGGGCTTTGTGGATACTTGCGAGACTGTGTGAGAGCTGTGCTTTGTGTTTCAAATGCAAGGAAGGCATCAAAGGTCAGGCAAACAGAGCAGCGAGCTGCTTCCTTCACACAAAGCTGCACTGACAAGAAAAAGTTCAGCGACTAAGACTTGTTTGGGGGGTACTGTACAAAAGTGATACCATTTCTGTTCTCTGAGTTTTGGAGCCAGGTGATAGCTATAGGGGCAGCCCTGGACTTGGGACTGCAAGTATGGCTTCCACCTAAGACCTCAACTGCAAAGCAATTCCTTAAATAGATAAACTGCCCATCGGGTGGATCGGTAAAAGATCATAGAAATACGTCTCTCGTGTAGCTTAAAATACAGATATTTCACAAGATAGTGATATTTTAGAAACTTTTTGAAAGTTGGGAAAAATCTAACAGTAGGGAGCCTGCTTTTCTAGCAAGCTAACAGCCCGGTGGAGCTGAGCATCCTACCTGTGGTCTATCCGCCTCACAGCCATTTGATCTCTGCAGATATTTCAGTGTGCAAATCCTGGCCTCACTTAAGGAAGGACCGGCAGGCAGGACACGGTAGCTTGGTGAACTGGCTGTGCAAGGCATTTTAGAATAAAGTTGCTAAAAAAGATTGCAATGTTTCCCCTTGGCTGAAAGTCAACACCACACTCCATCACTCCCATGTTTTGGAAAATCCAGATGATGTATAGTGAGCAAGGAGGTCCTGGTCATCCAGCAAACACTGACTTTCCATGCGGTACCAGGAATGTTGTAAAAGGACCTTGGGGGACATCAGTAGACAAGCTGTTGGCTGCCTGTCTCCCAGGGCTTACAGAAGCAGACAAGGGGCGAGAAAACAAATGATCATATGCAGATTTACCATAAAATGGTGGGTGGGTTGTTGTGTTAGAGAATGACAGTGAAAGTAGACAGGACAGGTGATAGAGAAGCTAAGACCGGAAGAGTGACAATAGCTGGCCAGATAAGGAAGGTGATCAAGAAGATGTTGGCTAGAGGCAACAGCAAAGGCCCTAGAGCAGAAGAGCTTGAAATAGCACAGGGACAAGCACGAGTTCAGTGTCTGAAAACAGTGAGAGAGGGGGAAGGTTGCTACTGGAGACAATGTGTCTGGCCACCATCTCTGAGAAAAGTCTTGCAGGTGTATCTACCCTGAGAAGAGGCCATAGAGAGAGATGGGAATGGCAACGTGACTCAGGATAAAGGTCCAAGACAGTGGTTCTCAACTGTCCTAATGCTGCAACCCTTTAATACACTCCCTCATGTTGTGGTGACCCCCAACCATAAGGTTATTTTTATTGTTACTTTGTAACTGTAATTTTGCTACTGATATGAATTGTGATAATAAATATCTGATATGCAGGGTGTCTGATATGTAACCCCCAAAGGTGTGGCGACCCACAGGTTGAGAACTGCTGTCTAAGTGCTCTGATCAAACCAGCTGGGGAAAAACAGAGCCGAGCAGGACAACAAGCAGCCAAAGACAGTGGAGATGGAGACATAACTCTGTCAGTGCAAGTGACCTCACCCTGGCAGGTACCTCTTCCCTTCCCCATCCAGCCGCAGCATCTTCTCTTGTCCCCTTCCCCTCTACTCTGGAGTTCCCGTCTCATGTCTGTCTAGTCTACACATGGTAAAGAATTTGGCTTCTCTGCGCTCTGCATCTTCCCTTGCCTATGTGAGTGTGCCCACTCACACAGTGGCTTCAGATAGCCACACAGCTGGTGATGGCAGTACAGGGGCAGAGGGGCAGCTGGAGGAGCTTTGGCTGGATAGATTGTAGTGGTCGTTCGAGGCCAGCAAGGATGCTGGCAGTCCGGGAAAGCAGGGCTGGATGGTGCTGGACTTGGAACTGTAGGCTAGAGGAAGCTGAATTTGATTTGGGAGCCAACTGGGAGCCTTTCTGGGCATAAGAAGAGCAGAGCAGTGTGATCTAGGTGACTCTGGAGGGAGATGATTCTTGATGATGTGTGTCCAAGAGATGGAAGCAGACACAGGCTGGAAGGAGAGGAGCTAATTGGAGACAAGAGTCCAGGTGTGAAGCTATTATGGCTCTGCTGACCAGGGCTGCCGAGAGAAGGAGGGCAGAGGAAGAAAGAGCCGAATTTAAGGTTGAATTCCAGCTGCCTCTGGGTGTGTATGGGAGTAGGAGATGGATTGCAAAGACGAGATGAGTAAGAACTGGGACCATGCTCGACAAATGCGTGGAACTATGAAAGGATTGAGGACCCTGAGGCGGGCAGACTAAAGCTCGGGAGGCAGGGTAAATGAAACAGAGGAGCTGTCAGAGAAGCATGTGTTGAAATGTCACTCTTGCAAGAAACTCTCTCCTCCCACCTACCGTGGATGGTCAGTTCCTTTCCCTGGTGGGTTTTGGCTTCTATTCTTCTGCCGTGCATGCACCATGCCTTCTGATTCACCTTTGCCTGTCTGTGTGTGCTTGTGATGATCTGTAAGCCCCCATGGACAGAGGCTCTCGTCTATTCCCCTTCTATTCCCGGGGCTCAGTTAGCTGAGTCAATACCCTTCACACCTTTTTGGTGAATGGGCATTCTACTAAAATCCAGACACTCGACAACACCCCAAATCTTCACAAACGGGTGGCAGCTTGTGGTGGTCTGAATGAGAATTGTCCCCCATAGGCTCGGGTATTTGAACTTTTGATACCCAGTCAGTGTTGCTGTTTGGGGGGTGTGGCTACAGAACTTTTCGGAAGTGTAGCCTTGGAGAAAATCCGTCACTGGGATGGACCTTATGCATTTAGAGCTTTTATCTCACGCTGAGTTCACTCTCTCTGATTCGTGTTTGTAGCTGAGATGCAAAGAGACAGCTAAGCGGCCCACGCTGGTGCCTGAGACCTTGCCTCTCTCACTCTTTCTTCCCATCATTGCTTTTGGTTGTGGTATTTTATCATGATAACTGAAGCAACAGATAGGGTACCAGTACGTTGGAAATTTTGGTGTGAAGAACATGACCATGCTGCATTTTAGAGGAAATGGGAAGAACTTAGAACTAGAAAATCACTTGCACGCTATGAGCAGATCTTAATGGGCCATTCAATAGGCGCCTAGAAGGCGGTAATACTAAGAATAATACTTAGCAGGGTGGTAGTGGTGCATTCGGGATGTAGAGGCAAGCAGATCTCTGTGAGTTCGAGGCCAGCCTGGTGTATAAGAGCTAGTTCCAGAACAGGCTCCAAAGCAACACCAGGAAAAAAAAAAGAATAATACTTGTGGGCTATGGTGGCTCAGCCCATGAGGTTTCTTAGTGAAGCAGAAAATTTAACAACAACTGGACTACTGGACTAGAGGCCATGCCTGTTGATACTTTGACAAAGAATTTTGTCTCCTTCTGCCTTTGTTCTAAGAACTTGCCTGAGACTAAATTGAAAAGTAATAAAGTGATTTCTTTGGTGGAGGAAATCTCAAGGCAGTGTGATGTTGAGCCTGTGTGGTTGTCACTGGGCACTCTTATGCAGGTCTATGATATAACAAGAACACGTGGATCAGAAAGAAATACCTGTGCAGTTTGGAAAGAAATGAACATTAGGAAATTTAGTATTACAGCCAAGGCACGTGCTGACAGAGAACATGAGAGTGCTAAGGAGGTTAGCATCATTAAGGCAAGACATTCTACTCCTCATTGGAACAATGAAAAGGGTGACCTTGGGACAATATTCCATACAGCTAAGCTTCCAACTCGGAAAAAAAAAAAAAGGCCTACAGAGTTTTCAACTTTGAAAAAATAACAATGTACAAATACTGGCACAAATGTGATTCAAGGGGACAAGTGTCCACTCCTGATAGTTGACCAGGAGATGTCATCCATGTGGTACTAATGGGCTTTGGAGGCAAGAATGACATAGGAGTGAGTTGCTGTGGATTCTTCCTTCTGTGAATTCAGAGCTGCTGAGGTCAGGCCCACACAGCAGGGGGTCCTAGGAAGGCCCTGAGAGGCTACTGGATAAAGTTATGTCAGTAAAGCCTGGATTGAGGAAGAGACTCCAAGATGCTGGTGATGCAATAGCTCTGAAAGGGCTGCTAAGAAGAGCTGTAAACACAGAGAGGAACTAGCCCAAGAGGGAGATGCATGTCATGTTGTAGGTAGCAAAGTTAGATGAGTGAAGCCACACTTATGCAACTCAAGTTCCAGATACCGGGGTGGCAGGATTTGGTTTGTGTCTGCTGGGAGTCAGTCTTACTTTGGTTCAGTATTTCCTTACTATGCTTCCTTTCCTCCCTTTTGGAATGGAAATTTATATGTTGTGCCATTGTGTGCGGGAAGCCTGCCTGCCTGCCTTCCTTCCTTCCTTCCTTCCTTCCTTCCTTCCTTCCTTCCTTCCCTCCCTCTCTTCTTTCCATCCTTTCCTTATTTATTTATTTATTTTGCTTTACAGGGAGTGACAGTTAAGAGATTGCTTTGAATCTCCAAAGAGACTTTTGACTCTTGTTGACTCATGATGAGATTGTTAAAAACAATGGGGAATTTTAAAGGTCCAGTGCAATAAAGATATTTGCAATGTCACGTGACCATGACCCTATGGGGTCAGGGAGTAGAATGTTGTAATCTGAATGAGGAATGTTCCCGAAAGGCTCAGTGATTTGAATGCTTGTTCCCCAGTTAGTTGGGGAGGTTAAGAAATGAACCTTCAGTATAGCCTTGTTGGAGGAGGCACATCACCGGGGTGGGTTTTGAGAATTTATAGCCCCATCCCACTTCAAGTTCACACTCTCTGCTTTGTGTTTGCAGTTTAGATGTGATCTCTCAGCTCTGGTTACCTGCTGCCATGCCTTCTTTGTCCTTATCCACTCCCACTCTGGGACCATAAGTCAAAATGAGCACTTCCATAAGCTACTTTGGGTCATGGCATTTTGTCACAGCAACGGCCAGCTAACTAATACACAGCTACAGAATGCCTTGAATGCTCATGGAGATGAGTGAGCAGTGGAGGGTCTGCCCTGGCTTGAAGTCCCAGCTATTAGAGCCATGGTCAAGAAGTCCCAGAAGTAGCGCTGTAATTGGCCGACGGGAGGCAGAAGGAATTAAGATAATGCTGAGATGATCTAACGTCAGAGTAGAGGGTTATTTAGAGACCGTTGGGTTACAAATGGGCTCTCACCCTGAAACTCTGAGCTTCAAATGTGCAGCCCTTTATTGTCTAACTAGCCTTCTTAACGATGTAAATCCCGGTGTTAGTAGAAACCACAGAACCGGCTTCGCGTTTTCTCAGCCTGCTGCTTTCACAGAAATTCCATTTGTGTTACAGTGAAATGAGAAACCTGGAAAAACACATCAAGAACAAGCCTTTCCCTAACACATGCCATGCCACCAAAGCTATGTGAAGTAAGTTTGCTAGACTTGCTGGGTAATTTTTATGTAATTACTTTGTACTTTGGACAGGCGCTGGGAACAGAATTTGGTATTCACAGCAAGTGCACTCTGTGGGCTCGGGGTAAATGGCTCTATTACTCCATTCTGGAAGATGAGTCTCATCTTAAAGACTGGGACCCTGAGGGGGAGATCTTGTTTATGCAACCAGCTGATGAGCCCCAAAAGACTGAAAGGTGGGGCTCCATGAAGGACAGAGGGATGTCTACGGATGAGCACTGATGAAATTGAGGATGGCCCAACCCTCTTAAAGAAGGTGTGTAGAATGATAATACTCAAGACTCCACCTTAGAGTGGGAAGAAAAGAGGACATTCAAGAGACCAAATGCCTTCTCAAAACAATGGCTGGAGGTTCTCTCAAGACTCTGAGAAGCTTTCTATAGCCTAAACTACTCAGAGGCCACCTGTTTTCTTATATCTTTCTCTCTCCCCATTCCCTTCCCAATAGATAAGAGCTGTGTCAGAAGACCAGAATGTTTTCAATTCCGTCTATGGAGAACAGCTTTGTAAGACAGAAAGGAGTCGATTCTGGCATTTTCCGTGCTTAGGTTTTGGTCTCAGATCCATCCTTTCTGGCAGAATGACCTTGCAGGGAGGATCTAGGCTCCTTGAACTTCCTTTCTTGCATGCTCTTTGAGGCTGATAAGTCTACTTCACCAGCTTTAGATTTATAAGAGGGTTAAATCATGGTTAGCACTTTGGATTTGGCATTGGGAGGAGCTCAGGGAACCCCTCACAAGAGTGGGGGGAGGATTGTAGGCGTCAAAGGAGAACATGCCCACAAAATCATAAGGGCTCACAGAGACTGAAGCAGCAAGCACAGAACCTACACGGTCTGCACTAAGTTCTCTGCATACATACTGTGGTTGTTTAGCTTGGGGATTTTGTAGGACTCCTAACAGTGGAAGTGGGGACTGTCTATGACTCTTTTTCATGCTCTTGGAATCCTTTTCCTCCTGCTGGGCTGTCTTGTCCATTCCAACCTCAATGGGAGGTTTTTGCCTAGTATTATTGCATCTTGTTATACTGTGTTTAATTGATATCACTGGGAGCCCTGCTCTTTTCTGAAGGGAAGTGGAGGAGCAGTGGGCCTAGGGGAGAGGGAAGGTGGGATACTGGGAGCAGTGGAGGAAGGGGAGGCTTTGGTCAAGATGTATTGTATGAGAGAAGAATAAATAAAAAGAAAAATAAAAGGCTCCTGTTTGGGAAATAAGGCAAGGCAGATAAGTAAACAAAGCCCAATAAAGAGTTCCTAAAATTGTCATCTACAATATAAAATTTCTTTAAAGCTGCTGAATAGTTATTTTTTGCTTCTCTGATAAGACGCCCTAACCAAAAGCAACCATCAGGAGAAAGAGTTTATTTGGGTTTAGGGTTTCAGGGAGGGTAGGAATCTATTATGGCAGGGAGGCATGGAAACAGTGGTGGGCATGGCTGTAGGATCAGAAAGCAGAGAGCTCACATCTTGAACTACAAGCACGAAGCAGAAAGCACCCTGCAGACAGCTCAAGGCTTTTCATCGCAAAGCCCATCCCCAGTGATAGACTTCCTTCAGCATCACTGCCCCACCCAAACCTCCCAACACAGTGTCACCAAATGAGGAGCAAGTGTTCCAATATCTGAGATTATGGGGGACTTTCCCATTCAACCCACCACTTGTGACTCTTCCCAGCAATATAATAAATAGATGGAACAAGAAATGACAAGAAAACAGAATTCTAGGCTATAAACTAGTGCTTTGTGATAGCTACTTAAAATTTTGGTGTGTTGAAATGGTAAACAGTATCACATGGTTTCCACGGGTCAGGACTTTGAAAGCTGATGAACATAGTGTTTAGCTGGGAGAGAGTAGTCACCAGGCTACAGTGTCCCAAGGGTTCGGCTGGGACTGGATGATTCGTTCTTAAGATGGCACACACACACAACACTGGGTAGGTGGCATCAGGCCACATGCACAGCTCAGCAGAGCCGATGGTGTGCCCTGACAATGTGGCAGCGGGCTTCTCTCACAGTGAAGGACTGGAGGAAAGCCAGGAGGAAGCCCCAATGTCTTTTATGACCAAGACGTACCTCCATCACACCCACCCTGTTCTGTTTGTTAGAAACAAGTCATTAAGTCTAGCTCATTCAAGGGGAGGGTAATTAGTTCCCACATGTTGACGGGAGAAGTGCTGGAAAATGTTTGAACAGAAATTGAAAGTAATGAAGCTAAGATTTACTTAGGTGTAAAGACGATCCTGGTGGCCAGGAGGCAGGGGTATGGGAGACTAGGGACTCTGAAAATATCACCCTTCAAGAACTGCGCTGTCATTGGGAGAATCTGACTCAAAGAGGGCATTTGTCTGCCTGGGCGTCAGCCTTGAGAATCTGTGCTTAAACTCATGCTACCACATAGAGTAAAACTCGCCAGACGAAGAGGGTCTGTAAAGTAATGTCTCTCTGAAGAGTGGAGTCTTCAAATAATTATTAAATTTTGAGGACTATGAGGTGACAATCAGAGATTGGTGTTATAAGGACATACTAAAGTCAGCAAAAAATATGCAAGAGACAAAACCCAGCTAGAAACGCTAGGCTGGCTCCACAGGAACTGAGATGGAAATGGCCCCGGAACCGAGACAACTCGGTTACAATAAATAGATGTGTGTGATTCGGAGGGTGGTGGTCTTTTAGTCGGATCTTGGTGTGAGGCTTGAGGACACAGCAGTCAACTTAGCATCTGAACTGTAGACGTGATAGCTACTTCAGGAAAGCATGAGACAGAAGGAGATAGGCAGTGAAGGGGTACAGGGCGATGAATCTGTCCTTCAAGAAGACACACTCACACAGGACAGACAGACAGACAGACACACACACACACACACACACACACACACACACGCTTGGACACGCGTAGCCACTGAAAAGTAATGCTATACTTCCTTTAGCTATTACAATGATAAGTCATGGTTCTGTACATGTCCTGGGGCCCCTGCCAGGGTGACAAAGGGCAAAGAACAGACATGAACTTTAGTCTTGACTTTCTACAATGTGACTGCAGAGATTCAAGTTATGGATTTAAATTGAGCTTTGTTAAAACTCAAAAAGTACAGGTTGCCTTTTCTTTTTCTCTTTCTCTTTCTTTTTCTTTCTTTCGTTTTTTTTCTGGTTTGTCTGGAACTCACTCTATGGACCAGGATGTGATTTTTGAGGATGGTCTCAAAACTACCTGTCTCTGCCTTCTAAGCACTGAGGCTAAAGGGAAGGACCACCAGGGTCAGCTAGGTTATTCACTTGGTAAGAATTGCTTTGTTGATGATATTATGGTGGGGGGGATGATCTTGGGAAGCAATACAGTTTAAGTTTTGATTTTCAGTTTTAAAATTACATTTGTGTTTGGGAATGGAGAGTGGGCGGGGCAGGCAGACACAATGGTGTGAGTCTGGAACAGCTTCTAGGAGTTGATTCTGTCCTTCTACCACGTGGGTTCCAGGGACCAAATTCAGATCATCAGGCTTGGTGACAAGAACCTTCAGCTGCTGAGCCATCTCTCTGGCCCCAGGTTCCTAACTTTAAAGGCCTAGTAAACCAGGCAGTCTATAGTGAGAAGTTACTGGAACTAGACCAGTTTCATGCTGCAAATTTCCACTGTGAAGTAGAGGAGACCCAGACAGCCACATAAAAGCACTATGCCAGCTATGGTCTCCCCACAGGGATTTTTACAAATCTGATGGCCCCAGCAGCTCATTCTTGGTTGGAAAATCATGGTCAGCCAGGACTATGATCAGACACACCTGTCTACCTAGGGGTCTATTGAGTCATTGAGGGAATTAGATCTAGTGTTTGATAGTTTGGGTAGTTAGTTACATAAATGGATATTTACTTAGCACATGAAATTTGTATACTGACATTGGTTGGCCAACTGTACTGCCCAATGAGAGCAGATTATCGCTAGGAAACTGCATGTGTACAGTTACCAAATTACCAAGTCCTCGAACAAGCTTGGCAATCTCTTTATTCTAAATGACTATACTTTATTTGCATGAATTTGAAGAATGATGAAGGTGGTGTGTTAGTAACTTGTCTTATTGTGACAGAATATCCAAAGAAAGCAACTTAAAGAAGGGTTTGTTTGTTTGTTTGTTGTTTGTTTGTTTGTTTTGCCCCACAGTTTGAGTGTACAGTCCACCATGACGGGGTGGTCCCAGAGGCGGATGAGGCAGCTAGTCATGTCACAGCCCATCAGGCAGCCCGGGGAGACAATGCCAGAGCTCAGCATCCTCTCTCTTTTCCATTCAGCCAGGCCCCCAGCCCTGGAATGGCGGTGCCTACAGTTAGTATGGCTTTTCCCAGCTCTGTTCACCTAATCAAAATCCTCTTCCACAGACATGCTTAGAGGCTTGTCACTCAAGCCGTTCTCAGTTCTGTCAATTTGATGATCAGTGCTGACTCTCACTATCACTTCTGCAGGCCTGCCTTTTGGTATTCATCCCAGAGTGCGTGTTGAGCATGCTGGGTGTAGTGAGATCATTTGATATGCTCCAAGCTCCCCGCTTTTGCCTACTCCCGGTCCTGAGAAGTATAAGGTATCTTTTCATTAGGAGCTGGGTCCAACCAGCTGGAAAGCCCGATGAGCAGGTTACATAATGCCAATTACCTCATTAGTTCCCCGTATTGTTTCTGGAACTTCCTCTTAGATAGAATTCCCAACTCATCTCAGGCAGCTTCTGACTAACTAGACAACCGTTTCATTTTGTTAATGGTGACCTGGGCCTGGCTTTCTTGGCATTTATGCCCAGGGCACCACATGCAGTCAGAGTGGAATTTTCTTCCAAGTGCAGATGCCTTGGCTGAGGCCCGCAGGAAAGTTGGATGAGACCAGAGATGCTGTGTGGAGGGACGGCATGGGTAGTCTAGGAGAGCATGCTGTGTTGGCCCGAAACGCATTGAGCATAAGGGGCTTCGTGCCCTTTCTGGCAGCTCTCAAACTGTTCCTCCCATTCCTCCGAACATGTCCTCTCTGTCCCTCTGGCAAGGACTTTCTGGTGTGTTCTCCTAAAACCAGGGCACAGTTCCTTTCACTCTAGGTATATTTTGTCTGTTTATAAAATGAAGCCCAAAGAGTACATTGAAATAGACTTTCTGGAGGGAAACTGGCATTACATCAAAAGCAGAAACAAAAAAAAAATCAATTATATTTAGGGGCATTTATCCAAAAAAAAATAATCACATTCATTTGCAGAGGTCTAAGAACAGGGATTATCATCTTGGTCCTGGTTGGTTAGGGGTTGGATTTTAAGTTGACTTAATAGGACCAGGCAACACCTATCTCCCCAAATATGTTCCCTGATTCAAGATGCTCAGACCGGGCTAATGAGTTGCTTAAGAACCTCTTGAGGATGAAGTATCTGATAACCTTTGCTTGTTTGTTCTTTCACTCATTTTTGGGTATGTACGTGTTCATATGTGTGTGGACATGAGTGTAGAGACCAATAGCCAGTGGCCAAGGTCAGTGTCTTTCAGTGACTCTCCATCTCAGTTTTTAAGACAGGGTCTTTCATTGAACACAGAGTTCATCGACTCAGCTAGACTAGCTGACCTGACCAGTTAGTCCTAGAGAGCCTGCTGACTCTACCTTCCCGGCAATGAGACTGTAGGCACATGCTGCTTGTTCTATACATCTCTTTAGGTAGGTTCTGAGGTGTAGTAGGCTTTCTTTCGGGATACCAACCGGCTCCCAAATCATGACACAGAGAATTATTATTAATTATGAATGCTTAGCTTTATTGTATGCTTGTCCCACTAGCTCCAATAACTTTAACCCGTTTCTCTTCATCTATGTTTTGCCTTTCTTTCATCCTGTATGTCTTAGTCCATGTCTGTCTGTCTGGCAGCTGCCTGGCTGGCAAGTCCCACTAGGCATCTCCTTCTTGTTCTCCCTCGTTCTCTCTCTTTTCTGTCTCTTTCATTCCCTCAAGCCTAGATTGTTTCTCCTAGTTATTCTTTCTGCCTGCCAGCCCCTCCTATTCCTCTACTGCCTAGATATTGGCCATTCATACAGGCTATTTTATGAGGAAAACATATATTGTCTGATAATAGAAAGTACATGTTATTTAAAGCCATTTGGAATGAAGAGTTAGAGAGAAGAGGAAGGTGTGTGTGTGCGCGTGCACGTGCACACACACGCGCACGCTATAGTGCACACACAGATGTAAGAGGACAACTTGGGGAGCCATTTCTGTTCTGTGGCATGAGCCCTGGGACTCAAGTTGAGGTCATCAGGTTTTGTAGCAAGCACCTTTACCTGCTGAGTAATCTCAACAGCCCACTTCTTTTCTTTTTTATTATTTTATTCTTACCATATCAGATCAGTAAGTATTGCTCCCACTTTAGAGGTAGGAAAACTGAGACTCCTAGCAGCTCAGTAATCACCACTCTGTGTCAGTGGTACTATGCAGTAGTATTGCTCTCTTAGATTCCCCAGCCTTTTGTGTTCCTGGCCTAGAATGGTAAATCTAAAAGAAGAACCCATGTAGACATTCTAGGAGAGTGTAGGCTGGCACAGTGTATTAGAATGCTGTGCCCCTGCCAGCTATGGCTCACACCGTGGAAACAAGAGGACGAAGCAGCCCCTCTGCTTGTCAGTGGCAGCATGCCTTCACTGTTGATGAGAAAGGTTCTCGAGCTTTCGGAAGCTCATCCAAGCCTCTGTGGCATGGATAATGGACTGGAAATCAAGCTCTTCCTGGGAGTTTCTAGTTCAATCAAGTCAAATTACATGAATCTCCATGTTCAGAAATGCACATATTTTACAATGTGATTGAAGGAATACTTCGGTCCTCGGTTTTTTTTTTTTTTACTAGCTATTCCACATTTATTTATTCCTCAAAATATTCACAGAAACCTACCTGATTAGACTTAATTGTAGTCAAACTGTTTAAGGTACTCGTTTCAACACAGGGCATCAGAATTCAGACTGGCATTACTCCATGGAAACACAGAATTTTTATGTAAAACTGTACCCGAGAAATTCTTCAAAATATGATACTACTTTATGAAAACTGCATATCAGAACACAGCAGTTTCAGAAGCAAAAATTTGCTCCCTTTCCCCAAATAAGGGTGGAAGGAGGGGGAGGGGAAAAAAAGAAGAAAGGAGGGGAGGGAGAGGAAGAAAGGAAAACAGGGAAAGAGGGAGGGAGGAAGGGAGGGAGGAAGGGAGGGAGGGAGGGAGGGAGGGAGGGAGGGTGGGTAGGAGGGGAGGCACTGAGAATGTCCTCAATCACATCAGGGACAGTGCCCTTCACAGCTGTGATCATTTTCCTTCCTACAAAGGTACAGATTATATGGAAAGCTCTCTGTTCCACTATGTATACAGGAAGGAAACCTGAAAGGCATATAAATGAAATGAGAACATCATATGTTAGTTTAAATTCTTTCAGTAATGATGATTTCTGGAGACAGAACCCTATTTTTCAGAGGACAGGGCCTAACATTTGAGACTCCTCTGTGGCTCAAGGGGTAAAAGGCTTGTTATGTAAGCATGAGGGCCTGAGTTCGAATCCCAGTACTCACTTAAAAGCTGGGCACTGTGGCATTTATCTGTAACCTCAGAGCAGGAGAGAGAGGGGAGTGGATGAAGACAATGAATGACCCTGTCCTCCAAAATAAGGTATGCAGCAATAGAGGAAGATGCTTGATATCAACTTCTGCTCTATGCATATGCAAGCTCACGTATGGGTATACACACCTACACACACACGCACACACACACACATACACACCAAAGAGACAAGTGATTAAAGACATAGTTAAAGTGATTGATTAAAAAAAAAACAAAACTCTCTTTGGAAGTCTCTTTTGGATTACCTGGAACACTAAAGTGATTCAAGGTTAAAGTTAGCAGCTTGAAACCATAAAGTTCTAAATTCAGGTGGTCGTTTAGAGTCTCTTTATATTGCTCAAGCTGGTCTTAAACTTGTGAATTTGCGTGACCTTCCCATCTCAGCCTCCTGGGTAGCTGTGACTCTAGGGGTGCCTTTCTTTTCTCCCCCACTTCCCTGTTCCACTCCCCTCCCTCTTACCTAATGTATACCTCTAGGAAAGACAGTCTGCTCTTCCTTCTGCCTCCAATTGATTTCTCCAAGGTTTTCAGACTGTTAGAGTGAATATCGAACTCAGCAATGAGCTATTCCGTCTTCCTCATTGTGCACGGGAGGCAACTGGACTCAGAGTAGTTATGAGACTTCTCTGTGGTGTTGGACTGACTTGCTGCAAAATAAAACTACCATCGACTGGGGAAACGACAGATGTCTGAAGCTACAGAGTTTGCACGTGAGTCCCAGTCATACCCTTTGCCCCTTGGCCTGGGGCATGATTGCGTAACTGCAGTGTCTGTAGTACCATCTATAAATGGAAGCTAATAAAACATACATCAGGGTTGTGTGAACTAAATGAAAGATAAAAGAAAGTTTAGCCAGGTAGGATGAACATTTAGTAAACATCAATTTCCTTTCTTTAAAAGATAAGCTATAAAAATAAGTTAAAAGGGGCTGGAGAGATGGCTCAGCGGTTAAGAGCACTGACTGCTCTTCCAGAGGTCCAAGGTTCAATTCCCAGCACCCTCATGGCAGCTAACAACTGTCTGTGACTCCAGTTTGAGAGGATCACGCAGATATACATGCAAACACAACACCAACGTGCGTGAAATAAAGATGGCTAACAAAAAGAAAAACCCATGTAAAGAATGAAAATAAATATAAATTAGGCGGAAACTTTTTTTTCTTATTCTCAATAAAAAAAAAAGAAGAGAAAAAAAAAGAATTAAAAAAAAAATAAGTTAAATATCTAGGAGTTTCCCCACCCCCCCAATTTATGTCAGGACACACACAAATGAGGCAGCGTTTCTGTTCTGAATTGATTTCTGCATTTTTTTAATTCCTAGCAACCCTATATATATTTCCAGAAAAATCAAAAAGAGAATTTCCAGTGATGACCGAATTCAGGATTCTCACACTTCCCTCTGGGTGTCTGGACAGCATCACAGGAGGACAGGGACCTCCTTGACATGAGCTTGTGTCCCTCAGAAGGGAGCAGTTGATCCGGAAGAGTCGTATAGTAATTCCTGAGACCCAGACTCAGCTGGGAATTAGAGAAACCATCAGCCAGAGTAGACTGTGGTGACTATGAACCACAGCCCAATCTGTGACAGGAGAAAGAAGAAAGTGTAGAGACTGCCAGGATCACAATAGCATGCATTGACGTGTGTGTACACATGTACACTCTAAGTGCCAGGAAGGAGATGCTGTCGAGAACAGTAAGTGGCTTGGACTTCAAGGAAACAAGCCATTCCCCATAGTGTTTTTATTATTTTTTTCAGAGTTATGAATAGACGAAGGAGAAACCCAGGAGACTGTAATAATATATCTCATGGTGATAAAAGATTTGATGTGGCTTAGGAAATTTTATTTGCAAAATTAGCTACGGGCTCACAAAAACAGGTTATAGATAGACTACAAAGTATCAGGCTGTAGGGAACCACACAGAGGGTGGATAGAGTCGGATCTAAGGAACAATTTCATCATCAGTTTAGAAGAGGGGGTGAATTATTCTCTGTTCATGAAAACTCACATGTCATACTAAATCAGAACGGTGTGGGGACATTTATCAGCCAAAGTTAGTCACAGAATGGCACTAAGGAGACAGGAGAGCTAACCGAGGAAAGCTGCAGCTCTCCATAGATTTTGACTTCCCTCTTTGCATAGTGACGGGAGTGAAACTTTAATAGCAAAGTAGAGCTACTCAGACTTGGAGAAGGAAAACAGCAAGAAACACTTGTTCAAACAAGAACTCGCGGGGGCACTCTCACGTGCCAAATTCTGCACTTGACACTCCTGGTAAGTTAGGTGCTCAGAGGAATCTTAGATAAAAATAACAGTGTTGTAAGATGTAAGATTCCTAGAACAGGAGAAGGACTCACAATCCACACATCCCTCAGCATTTCTAGGAACTTGATTCTAGACTAACACAAATTCTCCCAGTGCCTGACCACAGTACAGAGATGAATTCATATGCAAACTATTCATACAAAAATAACGCCATTCAGCCCAAGGGATGAGTATAGGAGAGATGAAGCAAGGTTTTAAATGGACCATCTCAGGTAGCTCAGGGGAGGAATAGTAGTACATGGTATTCCCGGAGGCACATGCAATGGTGTTTGGGAATAACATCAGGAGATGATCCTTGATAAATGATGATGTGGTGTAGCAGGGAGCCCTGCAGGAGTCTGCAAACTGTCCAAGTCAAGGCAGGTTTGTTTGTAGTGGTGCCAGGCAAGAGAAATGGATGCAGAGAGAGCCCCAGCTCGTACCCCATCAAGCCATGTCAGAGAAGTCACTCCCCACCCTAAGCATCCTCCTTGTAAGACTGAGGAGCAGGACTGACTTGAGATTCACAAGTTCAAATTCCTTCTGGGTTCAGAGGAATAATGGCTGCCGGACTACTCCTTCTTATCAACCTCCCCAGGCCTGTTATTCATGCCATTCTGAGCACAAGGAAAAAAAAAAAAAAACCTTTGCCAACAAAATAAAGAGGATACCTTCCTGCCCTAGTTCTTGAACCAAGGTAGTCATGAAACATTGGCATATGGTTTATTTCAGTGACTCAAATTGTATAGGAAGTTTCTGTGCCAGGGTTTTACTTTTAGCCACCAATTAGCTCCCGAATCATAGCACAGAGGTTTATTATTAGTTTTGAATGCTCAGCCTAGCTTAGGTTCATTTCTGGTTAGCTCTTTTAACTTAAATTAACCTGTTTCTCTTTATCTACATTTTTGCCTTGAGGCTTTTTAACTTTGTTTTCTTTTTGTGTATCTTCCTTTCACTGCCTCTTGCTTCCAACTGTTGGCTGCCTTGCTTCTAGCCCTGGGCGTTTTCCTCTCTTTCTCCCTCATTCTCTTCTCCTTTCTGCTCTTCTTTCTCCTCCTATTTATTCTTTCTGCCCATCAGTCATGCCTATCCTTTTTCCTGCCTAGCTATTGGCTGTCTGACTCTTTATTAGACCAATGAGGTGCTTCTGGCAGGCACCCGTGAAACAAATGCAACACATCTTCACATAATTAAACAGATACAGCGTAAACAAGTGAACACATCTTTACATTATTAACAAAGGCAGCAGAAACAAATGTAACTCACCTTCACATAGTTAAAGGAATATTCCCAACATAAACAAATATAATAAATCTTTGCCCTGTTAAAATAATATTCCACAACAAGTTTCTATTTGTGGATGTGGGTTCTGTGAGGACAGGAGCCCTCTCCCACTGAAAGTATTCTAACACTCTTGTTACCCTGTGGAAACGCTCAGCTGGGTACCATTATCACTCTTTTTCTTATTAGATCCCTGAAGAGAAGAGAGGGTGGAAGAAGATAATAATGAGGAAAGCAATGCCCATGGCTCAAGAAGTAACCACAGGACCCAAATTCAGTCTATTCCGAAGAACCTAGGCTCATCATCTTGGAGAATCAGAGCTGACTACACACTGCAGAATCTTTACATGAACCATGTCCCATGAAAGCAAAATGTGAGCCACAAATATAATCATAGAGTTTTCAAAAGTAACTGATCAGTGGTTGCGTACATCTTTAATCCTGGCACTCAGGGAGGCAGAGACAGGTGAATCTCTTGTGACTTCAAGGCCAGTCTGGTCTACAGTGTGAGTTCCAGGACAGCTGGAGATACACAGAGAACCCCTGTCTCAAAAAACCACACACACACACACACATAACTCTAAAAAGTAGATATATCTTAATTAACCAAATTTGTCAAATTTATAGTCAAGTATAATCAACTTAAATATGTAAGTAGCATATTTTAATTTCTTTTGTCCCCAAAGGCTTGGAAATCTGGTGTGTATTTTACACACACAACACACTTGTATGTGTGCTAGTCATAGCTTAGGTGACAGACACACTCACATAGCTAGTGGCTATAACATTGGTGCAATTCTAAACTGAGCAGGTGAGAGAAAGGGAAGTAACTGAGAGGCAATAAAACACCCATGCTTTGGAATACAGGTATGTCAGAGAACACATCAAGAGATGTGTCACTCATTAGAAATGATGGACTCTACTCCTTTTTTTTCACAATTTATTTTTAAGCCTACAGATGGTAAAACCCAATCTTCCCGATTCACAGTTGTAAGGGTTTTGACAAATGCAACCTTATGTGGAAGATACGAGATTAAAGATGAAGAACACCGGAGGACTCAGAATGGCCTCCTAACAATGAAATACTGCCTCCTGCTGCCCCCTCAGTCTGCCCTCCACACCTTCTAAGACCCCGGAGACCAATCTGCTCTGCAGGCTGCAGCTCTGCCTGTCCCAGGGTGTCGCATGACTGAAGTCACGGCACTCATTCAGCAGCATGCATTAGTGCTCCATCTGTTGTCACTGCTATGGTTGGACCAGGTTGTCTAAAGATGATCGCGTTGTTTCTCCTGTTTCAAAAACAAAGCCCCTTTACTAATATACCCACTTACATTCTTTTGATATTGTTTCTAACAGTGATCATGAAAACCTTCATTTTCTCTTGATTTTGTAAGTAAGTGTGGGTCGTGGCTTGTTCTCTGCTCTGTTCCATTTGAATATAAACAAGCACTGTTTACTGAGATGGCGCCTACTCTCATTTCACATAAGGGCACATGGGTGGTACCTTTCTGGCGGTGTGTTGGTGTGCTATATGTTAGTGTGTACATTCATGTCTGGGGGTGGCTGTGCATGCTCATGTGACTTGTGTGTGCAGAGAGTGGCGAACAATCCCTGGTGTCATTTCAGGCGCCATGAATGTTCAAACAAAATCAAGGGTTTCTTCTTTACCTGGAGCTTACCAGCTAGGTGAGGCTGGCTAGAAAGTGAGCCCCAGAAATCCACCCGTGTCTGCCTTCGCCGTTGTGGGAATATAAGTGCATTCCACTAGGCCTGGCACTTTTAAATGGATTCTGGGGGTCAAATTTGGGTCCCTGTTCCTAGATGGCAAACATTTTACTGATTGAGCCATCTCCCCAACCCCTGGCCCCTTCTTCTGTCATCTTTATTCTGCCCCATTGATCTATGGGTTCATTCCAATAACACAACACACTGCCTGCATTGTTACAATTGCGCAATAAGGTTTATTCTGCAAATTTGTTCTTTTTCAAAATTCTTTTGGCTATCTCAGCTCTTTCCTATTTTATATAAAAGCTACAAATGACTGGTCAATCTCAATGGAAGATTCCTTTAAGGATTTCTTTGAACCTCTAGATCAATTTGGAAAGAATTGCCACGTTAACAAGTTAGTCAATCCATGAACATATTAATCGCTCTGGTTTTGCTGTTGTTGTATGTTTAATTTTTAAGATACTAATTCTGCACTTGTTGTTATTGTATACAGTATTGTTTTTAAACATCAATCCTAATTTATATAGAAAGATTCAAGTAAATTTTATATATTTATCATGCATCTTGCATCCTTACAGAACTTAGTTCTAAGACCTCTTTTGTACATCCATTGAGATTTCAGACCATAAAGAGCTGTGTTATATATGACTAGAGATTATTATAACTTCTTTTGTAATCTGTGAGGTTTTTATTTCTTTTAATTGCTCATTGGCATCCCTAGGACTTTTAATGTGCTACAGACTAGGAGTGAAAGAGAGGGAGCTGCCCACTGCCCGCTGCCCGCTGCCCACATCTCAGGAGAGAGGAGACATGCAGGCTTCTCCAGTAGTCGCCTTCAAGGTGCCTTTTGTCTTCGAAGAACCTGAGTTTGTAATCAGGAATAGATGTTGAATTTTGTTTTTAAAAGTCTCTATTAATTCTGAAAATCAATTACTTTTCTTTTAGGTACCCTATTACATGTCAGAAGATCTAGAAGAAAATTTGTTCCATGCCAAAGTTCTTAGTTTTGTATAGGTCAAAGTTTTTGTCTTACATTCTATTCCTTCTGCTTAAACCTTTGACTTTTCCTGTAGGCTAGATATACTGGCAGAAAGTAATATGTTTTGTTTGTCTTATTTTTTAAAAAATCCTTATTTTTCCTCAACCTTCAAAGATATTTCTCCAAGTATGGCATATGGGTTGACATTTTCTTGTTCTTCGAATTCTTGTTATTTTGATAAATTTTGGTTTGTATAGTTTCCAACAATAAATCTATGGCAATTTGTATTTTTGTTTTACTTCAATATGTAATGTTATTTATTTTCCCTTAGCTGCTTTGAGATCATTCACTTGTTTTGGGATTTTATCATTTTAGATGTGATATGGTTATATACAGGACTATATTTATCTTGTTTGTCTCTCTTTGAACTTAAAAAAATATATATGTGGCCTTACTATGGAGCCTGGGTTACTCTCTAACAGGAGAACCTCATGGTCTACTCCCCATTCCCAACACGGATGCTAGAATTATAGGTGTGCACCACCGCACAGGATTTCTCTGAACGATTAAATCTGCAATGTCCTACCTGTCATTTACTCGAGGGAAGAAATCAGCTCTTATTGATTCTTTCCTTTTCTCTCTTCTGGCTTCTAGAATTCTAAGTAACCCGTGATAAACCATTCATTTCCCCACTGCTCTTAAACACACACTTCTTCCCCGCCATATTTAGTGTGACTCTGTGCTCCAGGTTTGGTCATTTCTGTTGACAAAATTTGAAATTCATCAATCCTTTCCTCGGCTGGGTTGAATCCTGTTGAGACCTCTATGGAGCCTTTGTCATCTTCAGCTCTTCCACGTGACATTCGCCTATGTTTTTCATCCCCTGTCTAGATGACCCACCTTCTCCCCTATATTGCCCTTCTTTCCTATTAGAGCTATCAGCTTTCTGCGGTGGTGGTTTTGGAGCTGACATGGTTTATCTTATGGATGATTATGGCTAGTTGAAAGTTGTTATTTTTTTGTACTAGAACTTTTAACAGATTCACCAATTATTTTATTTCTTTGTATGAAAGTCTCAATATGTTGCATAGTTGAGTTTGATTTTGTTGTCTGGTTTATCCCTTTGAAATGTGTTATTTGACTTGTTTGTGGTCATTCTTAATTGCTTATAATTTCTACTGAAAGCTGCATAGAGTAGTGGAGACTGAAATGCATAGGTTTGTGACTGAGAATGAGAATGCCTTTCCTATGAAACTGAATTGAAATTTATGCTCAGTCAATGCTGACGCATGCATGGGCAGCCCATATATGGCAGTTATGTTGAATTTGTCCATATTGGGTTTCTTGGTCTAAGTTGATGAGGACGACTGACCTCTTCCTCAAGAGGGCACCAGATCTCATTACAGATGGTTGTGATCCACCATGCGGTTGTTGGGAATTGAATTCAGGACCTTGGGAAGAGCAGGAAGTGCTCTTAACCACTGAGCCATTGTGTCTTTAAGAGCTTTCCATCACTCTGGTAAGAAACTGAATTGTGCTAGGACTTACTGTGTCTATTAACTGTTTATACATCTGTCTACTGATAACTTGTACTCAGGATGGGGTATTGATAAAGATTGTCAGCGTCTGCTTCAGCCTTGATATTAGATGATATCTTCCTGTTGAATTTGAGAGACCAGTGTCTTTTCTCATAACTGACCCAGCAGTGTTCTGCTGGTCGTTGACATTTGTTAGCAGGGTGGGGTAACAAGGGTACTGTTTGCTGTTCAGACAGTGCCTCAGACATAGGTAGTCATTGTGCCTCTGAGTCTGGAGCGTTATTACTGCCTTCTCACTTCCCCTCTTTCCTTCAAGCTTAGTAGTTTTCATGCTCTTTTTCTGTTTTTTTTTTTTCTCAGCTGCAGTGAGTTCTCACCGTGTCTGAGGGTAAGAGTGCTTGCTTCCCATTTTTAAGACTCCTGTTCCGTGGTGAAGTAGGGGACTGCCATAAAATTGGTGGAGATCCCCACCTTCCCATAGTCCTGCTGTTGAGCTCTTGAAAACACTGCTGTCAATGGATGCTTTTCCAAACCTCAGCATTATTTCTGTGTGTGAGAGCACACTACAGTGTTAATGGGAAGAGATATACAAGTGTGTGAAAAATCAAGAAGTTCTATGCTATTTACATTAGTAACTTATACTCAGGGTTTTACCATTTCTTAAAAATGATTTTAGATAAATTCTTTTTTTGAAGCATCTATTTGTTTCTGTATGTGTGTGTCTGAATGTAAGTATGTCTATTGTATGGATGAAGTATCTCAGGAGACCAGAAGATGGTGCTGGATACCCTGGGACTGTGGTTATAGGTATTGGTGTTCTGCCACATATGGCTGCTGGGAACTAAACCTGGTTTCTCTCCAAGAGGTTAAGAGCACTTGCAAGTACCAAGCTATCTCCCCAGCCTCTGAGTGAGGTTCCATCAGGGTCCAGCTTCATCGGTCTAGGCAAGAACCTGTTTGGAACTCCATTTTTTTTCAGTCTCCTGCCATCCCTAATAGATCTCTCATTGGGCAAATAAGAGCTGTAGACTTACTATTTGGTGTGTGTGTGCGTGCGCATGCACTGTGTGCATTTGTGCATATGTATGTAGTACATTGTTATTGCCCATTGTTGTTCTCGTGAAGGTCAGAGTGATGGTCTTCTAGTTTGCACCTCTCTAGGATGTTTAAGAAGTCCTTCTGTTTTTTTTTTTTTTTTTTTTTTGTGTGTGTGTGTGTGTGAGAGAGAGAGAGAGACTGACGTCATAGATCTGATGTGTGTTTGACGCGGGGTCTCACTCTGTCCTTCCACATACCTTGGTCTTTTCTTTGGCATGATTTCCACGCGTTTTAAAAACAGGTCCAGATAAAGAACAGAAAAGCCTATTCCTCTCAAAGGTAAATACATCCCACCTTCCATGCTGGGTTTTATCCTTTGACGTATGCTACAAAGTCCTTTATGAATATTTTCCTATTGTTCTTTTTATCGAGTAAATAAGACCTCCAGAATTTCTGAACTTGAGGGGATGTAAATCATACCACAGTGAATTTAGTTATCCTTCTAACACATTGCAGGAGCTTTTTCTAAACCGCATTTCCCTTTTCAAAAGTACAAAGCCGGTAGGCTATTCTGTTATTTCACAAAAGACATCCTTCAATTAGTAGTATGTCAGATGAAAGGGACACTTTGAATTGTGGCATCGTTCTGAACATAAGAAAACAAAGTCTGCACCTGTCATAACTGGGAGATGAGGGCATGAATATTCTATACATTTCTGATTAATCAAAATCCATGCGAAAGTATCAGTCAGATCAGAGGAGTCAGAATTGATTAAGCCACGTTTAGCGTATCTGTATTGTTCCAGTATCACACAGATTATAATAGAAGCCACTCTGATACTGTAGGAACAAAAGACTTGTCAACCTGACACTATTTTAAACACAGAAACAAATGGAATCTTGCAAACCAATTCTGATGAACTAAACCTGACTCTACCTTGAAAGGCATAATGGTATTTTTATGATTTTAATATGGTTATCAGCAACCCCTTCTCTTCTAGGGTATCTAGACACATAATCTTCACGTGGTTGAAAAGTAAGATCTTCAATTTTAAAAATGGATGGCCCGTGTGTGCCAGCCACGTACAGGAAACCACGAGGCATACTTGTTTCTGGGCGATTAAAACCTCACTTGAAAAGACTGCTTTGCACGTGGATCTTTTCTGGGCAAGGGATGGGCGGCCTTTTTTGTCTTCAAGGAGCTTCAAAGGATATGGTGGGGGAAGGGCGCAGAGCTGGGACTCAGATGTGTGAGGGAAGAATGGCATCAGCACGTTCTACTCAGATGGTAACCAGGGACCCTTTCTCCTTGCCTCCCTCTCCCAAATGAAATCCATTCAAGTAGAAAGGGAAGAAACCAATCAATCCCAACCTGACTTCTTCCGATTTCAGCGGTGCTAGGAAGGCTGGAGACTGAACTTGATGCTAAGGATGTAGAGAAATGGAGGCAGCTACAGGAGCTCTTCCGAGCCCGGCGGCAGGAGAGAGTGCAGTGGGCAGATGCGGACGAGATGGCCCTATGGAAGCGCTGCTCTGCAGTGACCTTTACTGTCCTGTTACTCTCCCGAGGTTCCGGTCTTACCCGCTAGAGGAAGCAGGGAGGAAAGCCGATCACACACACGGAAGCACGCCCCTGGTGTTCTCTGTTTTCTCTGTTCTGAAATTCATTCCCACTTGGCTCCCACAGCCCATTCCTTGGGGAACTTGGCAGCCTCCCTGCCTCTGGCGATGCATGTCGGCCTTTCTGATGTAAGCACCTGTGGCTGCTCTCGCCTCAGTTAGCAGAGGGTGCGGTGGTGCGCTCTTTCACTAGGCTCCCGTGTGCATTAGGTTCCATTTCTGCCAAAAGCTATTAATGCTTTCATTAAAGTCCATTCTCGCTTTTGTATTTTTTTAAAAGAAGATAATAGCTCTGGGGACAACACAAATTTCAAAATCCACAATTTGCTCCATTCCAAACCTATTAGCAATCAGAACCACTTTGTGAGCTTGTACCAGGCGCCTAACTTCAATATCACGACAGCTCTCCCCAAATGGAGTCAATTTCAAATAATCTCACTTGCCGCCCCCTTTTGCTTTTTGTTAGTTCGACTCTATTGCTTTCATATTTACTTAATATCCACAAACATTATTCCCTGGCAACTCATTGAAACTAGTGTGTGATCGTAGGGCATTTGTGCAGTGCGGGCCAGCGCCTCAAATCCAAAGCATGCTTGTCCTTTGTATGGTGCTTTGTTGTTCTTGTCTGTTTGAGTTGGTGTGCAACTCCATTTAAATAAACCCACTGGGAGGAGAAAAAGAAAGCTAACGCATTTTAGAATCAGACTCATCTCAAACTCTCTAGAGAAGAGATCCATCTTGAGAAGAATTGCTCTAAGTGTAGTTCATTTACACCAAACCCTCCACACCCACAGCTATGGCACCTTAAGCAGATGAGAAGCGATTACAGGACTTCTGATGTGGTGTGTAAGAAGCTCGGGAGACAAGGCAACAGCAGAGGCTGCTGAATGGTCAATCCATGTTTGAAGAGAAGTGAAACCCAACTACCACACCCGCAAACCAGAAAAGCAGACAGGCAGATAGACCTCTTCAACAAAACTGTGTACAGGAAAACCTAAACAGGAAGTGACGAATGACGGGTGGCGTCGTGTGCACAAATCTCAGGGTTAAAACCTCCAGGGAAAGGAAGACATCAGAGCATCCCCGTGTCTGTGAACTTATCTCTTAGTGCTCCGCCAGGTTCTCATAGTACCAGAGGAAAGTCCTGTCGTCGTTCAGCAGTGACAGAGAAAAAGTCACTGTTTTGGAAACACGCGATAGTGTTTTGTTCTTCTTACCGAGTTCTGCCCTCAAGAGAATCTAACCAGAACTAAACTGTTGGTTTTTCGTAAAGTCCAATGGCCCTGAGCTCGCCTACCATATCCAAAGACCTGCACTGCCTTAACTAGGTAGGGGGATACACATCTATAATCCCAGCCCTTGAGATGCAGAAGCAGGAGGATCAGAAATTTAAGGTTACCCTCAGTTACTTAGAGAGTTCAAGGTTAGCCTGGGATACAAGAGACTCAGTCTCAAAGCAAGCAAACATATCAACCAATGGACCAAAGAAGGGAACTACATAATCCAGCATCTTCTAGCAATATCCAGGTGGGTATGCAGTGGAGACACTAAGAAGTATTTGTGAAGTTCAGAAATCCAGAGCCAAAACTCACTAAAAGATCAAAGCTTAAATCATCGGACTACTCAACTTTTGCCTTTTCTACATATACATCCTATGACCAAAGGCCTATTTATAGCAGGTTCCCCCTAAATATTGTGTCTAGATAGCAAAGTCGAAAAAAATAAAAACCAAACAAACATATAACAAGACAACACAAAAAAAAAATCCCTAACTTGTAGAGAGAAAGCAAACATTAGAATTGAATTCAACTATACTAGGGATGTTGACATTATCAAATTTGGAATTATAAAATATCTACATTTAATATGCAAGTGACTGTCATGGACAAAGCAGACACTAGGAAAGAATAAATGGGCAAAGTAGAGATAAGATTTTAAGTGGAAAGAGAGATGGAGAAAGACTAGAAATCAAAATGACCATGGGAGAAGCAAACACTGTCTCTAGTGCATGTTCTGGTAGACTAGGCATGGCTAAGGAAATGTCACTGATCTTGAGAATATTACAGTAGAAACTTACAAAACTACAAGGAGGGGAAGAAATAAACAAACTTCTAGTAATATTAAATTTTCTATAGTTTTAAACGGTACAACAAAATATATGAAATACTACATGGAGAAAAACAGAAGAAATACTCTGAAAAGTTACTGATAATTTTCCCTAAATTAATAGTGGACATTGAGTGACAGTTGAAAAAGGATAAAACAAACAAAACAAACTAAGCAGGATAAATATCAGAAAACTAGCCCTGGGCATATCCCTTTCAAACCACAGAAAATACAACAGGGGAAAAAAATCCCCAAATAACAAAGAGAGAGGATAAAGAGGCCTTACAAAAATAAGAATCCCACCTGACTTCTGAGAAGCCACACACAAAAAGAAAACAGAGTAAAATATTAAACGTTTTGATAGAACTATTCCCCACCACCAGGAATACTATTCTGTGTGAAATTGTCCTTTAAGAGTAAAGAGGGGCATGGAGAAATGGCTCAGTCCTTTAGGACTGCATCCTGCTCTTGTAGAGGAGTCAGAGTCTACAGCCTGTACATGCAGGTCCAGAGACTCAGTGCCCTAGCCTGGCCTCTGTGGGCACTTCCATACATGTGAAGTCCCTCCCTCCCTCTCTTCCTTCCTTTCTCCTTCCTCTCTCTCCCTCCTTTCCTCCCTCCCTTCGTCTCTCTCTCTCTATCTATTTATTTCTCAAAGAATAAAATAAATACTTTATTTAAAAAATGAAAATAAAGACTTACTCAGACATACAAAAATTAAAGGAATTTGGTATCAAGAGACAGGACTTGAGAGAAATATCAGAGGAGGCTCTTAGAAAGAAGGGGATTAAGGTTGGGTAAGAGGGAGGATCAGAGTCTGCTTCTGTGTGAGCTGGTAAAGGAAGAAGTCAGAATAAGAAAGCATAGATGCTATCTCAAATAGAGAAATAGAGGTGGAAAGAGCAGGGGAGAAAATGATGTGTAACACAGAATCACTGCCCAGGGGTGGCACCACTCACCGTGGGCTAGGCGCTCCTGCACCAATTAGTAATCCAGAGAATGCTCTCCATGTATGTCCATAGGGCAGTCTGATGGAAGCAATTCCTCAATTAAGATTTACTCTTCGCTGGTGTGTCAAGTTGACAACAAGAATAGCTGTCACAAGTCTCCCCCTTATCAACTAGATACATATGCACATCACTCTCTGACATATCCTTTCTTTCTTATTTATCCCCATGGTCTGATATTAAAATTATAATATAAAATATAGGACAACACTAAAAGTCCTATAGGGAAGTAAGCAGAGCACAATGGTTGTTGCAGAAATTATTCCCAAAAGCGGTTCAGTTTGTCCTCCCCAGGAGGTAATGGAGATTGAGCCTTCAAGAGAAGAACCCTCAATAAGGAGACCCCTCCTGCAAAAAGAAAAAGGAGAACCCAAAGAAAATCATATAGGCATCCTCCTGAATATTAAACTTCATCAGGCGATGAAAGGAGACAGAGACAGAGACCCACATTGGAGCACCGGACTGAAATCTCCAGGTCCAAATCAGGAGCAGAAGGAGAGAGAGCATAAGCAAGGAACTCAGGACCGCGAGGGGTGCACCCATACACTGAGACAATGGGGATGTTCTATCAGGAACTCACCAAGGCCAGCTGGCCTGGGTCTGAAAAAGCCTGGGTCAAAAC
>NW_026067997.1:2727152-2802964 GCF_014885135.2 Alexandromys fortis
AAAAACTTCTCCATATTCCTTATCAAATTATTTAAATGCTGAGGAAGGAGCAACAGCTGCTATGATCATTGCTACAATTCACATAACTGTATTTTGCTAATGTTATAGCAAAAAAAATCCCTTAAAGGATTTTATGCTAAAATTTTACAAATGGCTCTTCCAATGGAAGATCTGCATATATGGCTAATAATAAATAAATAAATAAATAAATAAATAAAAATTGTGGAGCATAACAGGGCTCCTTAAAAGCAACTCATGAAAGTTGCAGAAAGATCCTGTTACAAATGGATCTGACATGATAACACCAAGCTGACCTTTGCTAGGGCAAGGTGGAAAAGCCCTTACAATGCATTATGAAAAAACCCGACCTATGTATATTTGGGGTCGAGGATATGTTTATGCTTTTTTACAGAAAGAAAAGATCTGGACCTGATAATGTCATGGCTACGGACATCCCACAGAGGACTTCCAGTGGCGATTGGAGAGAGGTCCTTGGTCCGGACTTCCCTGCCCCCAAGGAGAGAAGTGCCTCATTGGGTACCGAGCCGCCTAACCAGAACTGTTAAAGTCCATCATGAAAATGACCCTGCCACTCTTCAGGATGCTGATACTGCTGATCCGGTCGAAGATGATGCCACTGCTGTTCCTGATGACGATGGCGTGACAATCCGGATTCGGGCGGAGCAGAGATGGGGAATACTGTCTGCCTTCCCTAAGCCGATTCCTGTTTGGCCAACACCATGATCTTGCTCCTCCTCTTCTTCCTGTGCTCCTACCGCTGGTCCATTATGTGCCTCCTGGAAAAGAAGTTTCTTCATCTTTCAATCTTGAGGGATTTTCTGGAGGCAAGAATCTATGGTCTCCCTCCATCATGTCAAGCTCACTCTTGTCATCCGAGGTATCTGGAAGACTGTTAACACTGCTGCTTTAGCTGCAGGCACTGATAGACATACTGGGAATAGACTGATTACTTCCAACACTATTCACTGTTCCTGTTCGCCACAATGCCGCGGTTTTTCCCCATTTTTTGGAGCAGCTTCTTGTGACCCTGGCTCGACTGCTGAGTCCTTCACTGGGACGTTGCTGCTGTGTTCTGCTTGGTGCCCACTTCAATTTTGCAAGCCCCAGCTGAACCTGTTTGACACTTAGCATGTAGTGTTTCACCATCTGACTCTTTTGAACTTTGCTCAAAGGATAACACACTGGTGGATTCCTTTGGAGCAACAAGCTCAGTTTGGCTGCAGGCTTCCTCAGTCCCTCTTTTCCAAGATGACCTTTTGGTGGTGGGCTTGACTTGAAGAGGTGGTTCCATGACAGCGGGAACCCCCCCCCCTTTTGTTTGGGGATGTATAATCTGCCTATGGTTAATTTGTCGCCCCCGAGCTCAGACATCTCGAGATAAGATTGCGGTTCTAGCATTAGCTGCTTTGGAGAATGGCGATTCACCCCAAGTATGGTTATCTGTCCTAAAAGGCCAATAGGTTTGTTCCTTGCATAGCCTTTGCACTCTCAGGGAGAAATTCTCCATTGCACTGAGGAAGGTATGCATTTTGAGTACTGCCTTTGCACCTCCCAGGAGTTTATTCCACTGCACGGGAGAAGGAGTACCAGGAGTTTTGGGCCTCCTTTGATCGGTCCTCGCATCATGAGGTGAGGACCTGAACGGGAGTAAGACCTTCTCACTGGCCTACAGAGAAAAACAGAAAAAGGGAACTGCTGGGAGCCGATTTGAATGGCTGCCATTACAAGATGGCATTTGGCCCCAGCCTCGCTTGATACCATAATAAAGGTTGCAGTTCTTCCACCAGAAAACAGGATGAGTTGTTGTGATCTAGCTGCCCACACTTCCCCTGACAGGCAGGTGAACTTCCTTGTGGTCTGTAATTGACAGGGATGTTCCCCTGCTTTCTTTCCGGCCGGTGGGTCTCCAGAAAAGCAGTTGAAGTATCAAAGGTTGCTAGGCAGACTCCCTATATAAGCAGCTACAGCTCAGAGCTCAGGGCCCCTCACTTCTGCTCATAAGCAGCTACAGCTCAGAGCTCAGGGCCCCTCACTTCTGCTCTCCCTTCAACCAAGAGGCTCCAATAAAGCGTGATTTGAGAAGAAAACTCGTCTGGTGGCTGTTCTTTCCTGCTGGTCAGGGAGTTCGCCGCAGCAGAAGACTGTGGATCGGTACCCTTACTGGGAGATTATCCCCCCAAAATAAACCTTTGTTATACTCCGTTCTGGGCTATTGTGAACTCCTTGGTGCTGCTACATAATGGCACCCACTGTTGTCATGGTGCACATAAGACCTAAAGAAGCTTGGGGGGGAGGGGGAGGGGGAGGGGGAGAAGGAGGGGGGGAGGGGGGGAGAGAGAGAGAGAGAGAGAGAGAGAGAGAGAGAGAGAGAGAGAGAGAGAGAGAGAGAGAGAGAGAGATTCTAAGCCCACAAAAATGGGAGCCAAGTAGCCACAGTTCTTCAGATAGGCTCTGTTTGTAGGCAGCCAACAGAAGCGTGGCTCCTCTAAGAGAAGGCTTCCTGATTCAGTGTTATCAGCAAAAACTGTGCAGCTTCTTTGAGACAGTTTCCTGGTTCCTGTTGGCAGCAGGAATAGCTATGGCTCTTTTAGGAGGCCGAGCAATTGAATGGTGTTTGTGGGCAGTGTGCTGCAAGTTACTTGGTGGTGGCATGGGCCAACTGCTTCCTCCCAGAGTTGTGGTGGTGAGCGTGGCTCCCACCCAGCAGTCCCAGAGTTGGCCTCCGTAAACGTACCTCAACCATATTGAAAGGCCAGAAGAGGCGGAGCCAGCCTCCAGGACTGCCACCACCACACAGCTTACTATTTTAAAATACTCCTTGCCAGAAAAGAACTTCAGATACACAATAGGACAGATTTAGACATAAAGGACCTCTAAATGAGACACGGTGTGTTTAAAAAATGTACGTAGGCTTGGGCGAAAAAGGAAAAAGAATATAGACAGTTAAAAAAATAAATAATTAAAAAAGTAAAGCCTTTAAAGAGACAGTAAAAGTAATGTGAAAGAGAACAGACATAAATTGAAAGAGTAAAGAGAGTTAAAAAAAGCCACGTAAAAATGAAAAATACACAGAGTCTGGATTATGCATAGTATTGTGTTTTCTTTAACTTTTTGACTGTTAATTGAGCTAACTGCAGAGAGACATTTGATTGAGAGACATTTAGCATACGTTTCATGTTTGATGTTGTTCATGCTGACTGTAATTCTAATTTTTATGTATGTTTTTGCCTCTTATTTTCCTTGGACAATACTTGATATTTGTTCTTATTGTATGTCGTTTTGTATTAGGCTTAGAACTCTCTTACTTAGACAAAAGGGAGAGGTGTTGAGAGAACTCTTTCAGCCAATAGCCTTTAAGATGCCGGCCCCCTTGGCATGGTCTCATGTACTCTAAGTGCAGATGAAAAGCGTGCATGGTCCTCTTGACTGCTGGATTCTGTTCCAGTTCCCAGCACATGCAGAAGCTGTGGATTGTTACCCTTACTGTAAGTTTATTCCCAAATAAATAACCCTTTGTTATACTCCATCTGGTCTCTTGGAACTCTTTGTTGCTACTACACACTGAATTGTAAGAAAAAGAAAAACGAGGACAGCATGTCTCCTTCAAAAGATAAAAAACTCTTCAACTACTGAATTCAAAGATACTAAAATAGGGAAAATGTCAGGTGAAAATTTCAAAAGGCTTTTATAAAAAAGGATGAATGACCTGAAGGTCGTTGAGATGAAAACAACAACAATGAAAAGAAATGTTTAAAATGAAAATTTCAAGTGAATGAGACTTTTCAAAAGGAAGGGGAAAGCATCACCAATAGACTTGATCAAGCAAAAGAAAAAAAAACATCAGGGATGGAGAACAGGTTGATGAAATGGAGTCCTAGGATGCTTCTCTGTTGCTATTATAAGACACTGACCAGACAAAAGCAGTTTATGGGAAGGAAGGCTTATCTTACCTTATAGGCTATGGCCAAGACAGGAAGCTGGAGGCAGAAACTGAAGCAGGAAAAATGTAGGAATGTGCTTATTGGTTTGCCTCTTACTAATCCGAAGCTAAACACAGTAGATGGCAATAAATAATAAAGAATAGGAAAGAAACTGATAAAAAATATTGACTAAAATAACAATATACACAATAAATCAATGAATTGTATTTTTGGAAAAAAAAATTGCCAAATCCCTAGCTGAACCAACCAAAAGAGAAGGCCCAAATTAATAAAATTAGAGCTGAGAGGTGGGAGGTTATTACCCATTCTAATGAAATGCAGAGATTTACTAGAGATTATTTTGAGAATTTATATTCTACAAAGCCTGGAATATCTAGAGAGAGTAGATGACTTTATTTTTTTATCCTCAATAAAATATCATTTTTAAAGCAATCTTTCAGTTTAAATACCAATCCCAGTTCCCACTCTTTCCCCTCCTCTGACCTCCCCCACGTTCCCCCCACCCAACCCCTCATCCACTCCACAGAGGGTAAAGTTTCCCATGGGGAGTCAACAAAGCCTGGCACATCACTTTGAGGCAGGACCAAGACCCTCCCCCTATATATAGGCTGAACAGGGTATCTCTCCATAGAGAATGGGTCCCAAAAAAGCCAGTTCAAGCACTAGGCATAAATACTGGTCCCACTGCCAGTGTCCCCACAGACTGCCCAAGTTGCACAACTGTCACCCACATTCAGAGTGCCTAGTTTGGTCCTATGTAGATTCCCCTACTGCCAGTATGGAGTCAGTGACCTTCCATTAGGCTCTTTTATTGTGGATATTCCCATCATGGTCTTGACCCCTTTGCTCATATAATCATTCCTTCCTCTCTTCAACTGGACTCTGGGAGCTCGGCCCAGTGCTTAGCTATTGATCTCTGCATCTGCTTTCATCAGTTACTTGATGAAGGGTCTATGATGACAGTTAAAATAGTCATCAATCTGATTACAGGGGAAGGCCAGTTCAGGCACCCTCTCCACTATTGCTTAGGGTCTTATCTGGGGTTATCCTTGAGGTTTCCTTGGACTTTCTCTAGTGCCAGGTTTCTTGCTATCCCTCAATCTCTTTCCTTGAGCCCCCTCTCTGTCATTTTCACATCTTGACCATCCTGTTCCCTCATGTTCTTGTCCTTCCTCCCCTTATCCTCTCTTCCCTCCCCACCATGCTTCCAATTTTTTCAGGAGATCTTGTCTATTTCCCCTTCCAAGGGGATCCATTATGTCTCTCTTAGTGTTCTCCTTGTTACCTAGCTTCTTGGGATCATGGACTATAGGCTGGTTATCCTTTGCTTTATGGAAAGTAGACAAATTTCTAGACACAATCTATTAAATTAAGTCAAGGAGGCACAAATACCTTTTAAAGATTCATAGCAACCAATGAGATTGAATAGTAACAGGAAGTCTGCCAACAAAAAAAGCCCAGGAGCAAATAAACTTATTGACAAATTCTACCAAACCTTTGAGGATGAACTAACACCAACACTTCTCAAACTGTTCCATGAAAAAGAAAGAAAAGGAACATTCTATAAAGAGAAGACTTTGTTCTACAAAGTCATCACTGCTCTGATACCCAAACTGGATAAAGACACAGCAAATAAAGAAGACTAAAGACCAATTTCCCTGATACATGTAGACATAAATTGTTGCAAGTAGAATTTGAGAAAACTTTAAGATGAACAGACACCATGCCCAAGCTGACTTCATTCCAGGGATACAAAGTCTATTAAATATAAATAAATCAATAAGTGAAACTCAGCACATAAATAGACTTCTGTAGAGAAATAACATGGTAATTTATACAGAAAAGGCCTTTGGCAAAGTTCAGCATCCCTTTACAAACACTTTAAAGATGCTAGGATTAAAGGGAACATAATTCAGCATTAAAAAGGTGATAGATACTCAACATCATACTCAATGGGTGAAAAGCATTTCTTCTAGAATCTAGAATGAGATGAAAGTGTCCATTCTCTCCACTTATCCAATATAGTGCTCCAAGTCTTATCTATAAAAAGAAAAGAAACAAAAAAGTATGCAAGTAGGAAAGAAAGAAATTAATGTATCCCTATTTGCAGACCATATGATCCTGTACTTAAAAGACCCTGAAAATTCCATCAGAAAATCCTTAGACTAGATAATGATTTCAGCAAAGTAGCAGTGTAAAAAATTTAGTGAATAGACTTCAATATCTTTTCTGATTGCTAGTAAAGTACCTACCAAGAAAGAATTCAGTGGGTCTGATGAGATGCAGAAAGCCACTTGTTGCCAGGTCCGATGACCCAGGTTTGATAACTGAAACACACACATGGAAGAAAAGAACTGACTCTTGCAATATTTTCTCTGTCCTCCACATCTGTACTGTGTGCCTCAACAAATAAATGTTAAAAAAAAAACAAAAAGAAATCATAGGGAAAATATTCACAATTGCTTTAAAAACAAAACAAACTATGAATTAATATATTCAAGAATGTGAAAGACTTTTACAACAAAATGTTTAAGACATTGAAAAGAAACTAGAAGATGGAAAATCCTCTCATGTTTGTGGGCTAGCAGAATTAATATGTGAAAATGGCTATGTTACTGAACTTGTTCTATAGATTCAATGCACTCTTCATGAAAATTCTAATAACATACTTTACAGATGAAGGAAAAAAGCTCTAAAATCTTTATAGAAGTATGAGATAACAAACCTGAGCAGAAAGAACATCTCAAGTTATGTTATAGAGCTATAGTAGTAAAAACAGCAAGGTACTGATACCAAAACAGGCGTATAGAGCAACAGAATAAATTAGAGGACCATGAAATAAACCCATACAATTGCAGCCACCTAATTTTTGGCAAAGCTTTTAAAATGTGCATTGGGAGAAAAAGTAAGTCTCATTAACAAATGGTGCTAGGATAAGTGTATTTTCATGGATAGAAGAGTGAAACTAGATCTATATCTCTCAACCTATGTAAAAAGATCTTAATGTTTGATTTAATAACAAAGTTAAATAAAAACAGAAAAATATTTTTTCTTTTTTTCATTCTTTTTTATTGATTTTATTGAGCTACATATTTTCTCTGTTCCCCTCCCTTCAGAAAAATATTTGAGGACTCCATTTGCACATGAAATGATCTAAAGAATGGACAAATGGGATTTTATGAAATTAAAAAGCTTCTAAAACAAACAGTAGAAAAGATAGCCTGCAGAATGGAAGAAAAGATTGTGACCAGTCACACATCAGAAAAAGGACTAATCCTTAGGATCTATGAAGAACTATAAATACACACACACACACACACACACACACACACACAGTCACCTGTGGACTAATGGCTGACTAGATAGTTCTCAGAGCAAGAAATAGAAATGCCAAAAAATACCTGAAAACATGTTCAATATCAAAACATTTTTCTTTAATGAAAACAAACATCTCTAAACCACTACATTCAATGACAGCAGAGTACCAGTCATCAAGATAGACCGTAGGGCCCAAAGACATATCTCCAAAAGCTTAAAGTACAACAAATCATAGAATATCTGCTTTCAGAACGTAAGATTAAACATAAATAAAATCAATAGCAGAGAGAGAACTGGAAATTCAAACATACTTCTAAATAACAAATAGGTCAAAGAAGAATTCACAAAAAAAAGTTTTTAAAAAATTGAACTGAATGAAAACAAAACCAAAACTTATCAAAATGGATAGAAAAATCAAAATTGATGGAATATAGCAAAAGCAGTGCTCAGAAGGAAACATATAGCAATCAATACATGCTAAAAAGCAACACATAAAAATCAATTATGGAAGCTTCCAACTTAGAAAGCTAAAAAAGACAGCTGGGCATGATAGCACACACCTTTAATCCAAACACTCAGGAGACAGAGGCAGAGGCAGGCAGGTCTCTGAGTTTGATGTCAGCCTGGTCTACAGAATGAGTTCTAGGATAGCCAGGTTATACAGAGAAACCCTGTCTCAAAAAAACAAAACAAAATAAAATAAATAATTAAAATAAACAAACTGTGATGCAAAAAAGCCCCCCAAACCTGCAAACAAACAAAAAAGCTAAAAGAAAGAAAGTTAAATAGAAAGTAAACAGAAGAAAAGAAACAATAAAAGCTAAATCAGAAATAAATGATATTGAAAACAGAAAATCAATGGTAATAAATCAATTAAACTATGAGTTGGTTCTTTTAAGAGATCAATAAAAATTACAGAGTGAGTTCCAGGGTAGCCAGGGCTACACAGTGAAACTCTGTTTTGCCCTCCCCTCCCCAAAATCAATAAAATTGACAGGCTAACTCAGAAGGAAAAAAGAGGTTCTAAATTAGTACTGTTAGAAACAAAAAAGGGGGACATAATTATAGACTCAACAGACATTAGTAAAAAGTCACTCTGACCAACTTGGCTCACAAACTTGATGACCTGAGTGAAATACTATGCTGAAGAGACATAATTTGCCAAAATTCACACAACTAGTAAGTAATCTGAATGGGCCTTTTCTACAGCACTGAATAGACACCATGAACAAGGCAACACTAACAAAGGAAAGAGTTGATTGGGGTCCTACAATTTCACAGGCTTAGAGTCCATGACCATCGCAGCAGGTGACAGGCAAGCAGGCAGGCATGGTGCTAGAGCAATACCTGAGAACGTGCATCCTTATCATGAAGTAGGAGGCAAAGAAAGCTAAGAATATCATGAGCTCTTGAAACCTTCAAGCCCATCCCCAGAAACACACCCCCTCCAAGGCCACACCTCCTAATCTTTTCCAAATGATCCCACCAACTGGAGACCAAGAATTCAAATATATGAGCCTATGAGGACCACTCCCATTAAAACCATCATGTACCACTCCCTGACCCACCTAGACTTGCAACTATATCAATGCAAAATACATTTAGTTCAACTTTAAAAGTTCCTGTAGTCTTTCACAGACTCAACTTGGTTTACAAGTCAAAAGTGTTTTCTGAGACTCAAGACAATTTCTGAATTGCAATTGCCTATAAAATCAAAATCAAGTTATAAACTTCCAATAAACAATGGCATATACATTAACATTCCAAAAAGTGAGAAAGAGAGACTGGTGAGGAAATACTGACAAGTAGGACTGAAACCCAGCAGAACAAACTCCAAATCCTGTAGCTCTATATACAGTGCTCAAGGGCCCTCCTTAAAGTACCTTTGCATAGGCTTTGACCTGTTGCTTTCCTTTGTCGAATAAGTTTCCCTGTGTTTTTTTTTAAATATTTATTTATTTAGTATACAATATTCTGTCTGCTTATATGCCTGTAGGCCAGAAGAGGGCGCCAGACCTCATTACAGATGGTTGTGAGCCACCATGTGGTTGCTGGGAATTGAACTCAGGACCTTTGGAAGAGCAGGCAATGCTCTTAACCACTGAGCCATCTCTCCAGCCCCCTTCCCTGTGTTTTATAAGCAAAAGAATTACTTAGGTGGTTGGTTCCTTTTTACAAGTTGGAAACTTAACTGTGTGAGATCTTGTCCCAAGGGCATGACTTCCTTTATTCCATTTTTCATCAGACTTTTCTTTAAACTTCTCATCTCTTTGAATACTTGACTTGGCCCCAACATTAAATTTCCTAGTGTTTTTTTTTTTTCCCTCAACACTGTACATTTTATATTTCCTTTTGGCCTCTTTGCCCTTTTTCATTTTAGATCTATATCAGAGTGATTACCATTAGTCAAAAGACAGTGTCTAGGTTAGGCTGTCTTGAAATCTCCTCTGCCAAAGAAATTATTTCCAAACTTTTCAATTTAGCCTCAGGCAGATTCTTACAGCAAAGACAAAAAGTGCAGCTACATTCTTACTAAAAAGTATCCTGGGAATCATCTCTAGACCAGTTGCAAATGTTGTTCCCCTCTGAAACTTCTTGAGGTGGGCCTTCATAGTCTACCTTGTATTCATATATTCCAGGTTTTTACTAGGATGGCCTATTAAGCCCAATTACAGCGTTCAACCACTTTCCTAGTTCAAGCTCCAAAGGTCTTCAACATTCCTCCAAAAGACATTATGACACAGACCTGTCACAACAATAGCCATCTCCCTGGTACCAATGTCTGTTTTCTATGCAGACATATGTCCATCTACTTCTGTCTTAGTTACTTTTCTATCGCTGTAAAGAGACATCATGACCAAGGCAACTTATTGAAGAGTTCATTGGAGGTTGCAGCTTCAGAAAGTGAGTCTATTGATCATCTGGCAGGGAGTATGACAGCAGGCAGGCATAGCTCTGGAGCAGTAGCTGAGGCACAAAAGTTCTAACTACAAAAAGGATGGGAGGTTGAAATCCACAAGCTCACCCACAGAGGCACACTTACTCAAACAAGACTGTACCTCTTAATATTTTTCAAATAGTTCCACCAACTTGGCCCAAGCATCCAAATGTATGAGCCTATGTAGGCCATTCTTATTCAAACCATCATAACAACTATTTCTTTTAAAGACATTGAGTCAACAATTCATTACCTTCAAAACAGCAAGCACTATATCCAAATGAATTCACAGGTGAATTTTATCGAGTATTAAGGGGGAAACTGCTCCATTTTTTTGCAGTAATTTTCAGAAGACAAACAGAAGAGTGCTTTCTATATAATTCTAGAAGTCTAGCATTACATTACCACATAAATTAAGTGAAGACATTTTAGGCAAGAAATACTAAAATAGTATCTCTATTTGTTAATATAGACATACTACATACAGCATGTATAAATATCACCACACAGATGGAGTTATCTTGGGTATCCTAAAGATAAGCCAACATTTGAAAATCAGTTGTTGTAATTATCAGCCAATAGATCCAAGAAGAATAAGTATGAAATTTATAGAAGTAGAAATAGCATTTGACAAAATGCACTGCCCATTCATTGAAAACCTCTTAACTAGCAACAGGAATTTACTCAGTCTGATAGGGAATACCTACCCCACCAAAGTCCCCCTGCAACTTGCATCATATTTATTGTTGAAAAATTTAAACTTTCCATGAAGATTAGGAACAGGCAAGACATTACTTCTCACCACTATTTTTCAATATTAATTGAAAGATTAAGCTAATATAATAAGACAAAAAGATAAAATAAAAGGTTTAATAATTAGGAAGAAGTTAAACTGTACTGTATTTGTTCAAAGATAGTGCAATTACTATGAGGAAACTCCAAAGGAACTAATAAAGCTTTAGTAAATAATAAACAATTATAGCAACATGTATAACTAATATAAGGATTAAGGTGCTTTCCACACATTATAGCCACAACCAAATAAAATGTAAAATATACTATCATTTACATTGGTACCCAGCAGTATAAATTTTAATCTAACAAAATGGGTGAGATTACATGTCTGTGCATGTGCGTGTGTTTGTGTGTATGTGTGTGTGTGTTATGATGAAAAGTACAAAACTATGAAGGAAGAGATAAATGAAAAGCAAAATAAATTGAGGACTATGCCATGTTTATAGATAGAAATACTTAGTATTACTAATATATCAGTTCTTCTCCTTTTATTTGTAGATTCACAGCAACCCCAAACAAAATTCCCTAAAGTTGTTTTGTAGCTGTTGAGAAACTGAATCTAAAGTTAGTTTGGAGCACAGTAGATCTGGAATCGCTGACATGGTATTGAAGGAAAACAGAGGTGGAGGGCTGGTTCTACTCAATTCTGGGATCTACTATAAAGTTAAAATAATCAAGACAGTGTGATATTGGGGGAAAATGGCCACTTATTTTCGTCTTGAAAAACATGCAAAACAGCAAATAAAGACACAGACCTTAAACCCTTCACAAAAATTACCTAGAAAAAGAAAAGAAGAACAAGAATTACGAACCTAAATGTGAAACATACATCCAAAATCTAAAAAAAAAAACAGAAAATCTATATAACTTATGACAATCAAAAGCATAATAAATAATTGATAAGCTTGACTTCATTAATATTATAATTTCTATTAGCTAGAAAAGGATTGTCTAAAATATACAAAGGACTTTTACACTTAAGAATAAGGTCCAGGGAAATGGGCAGTCGGTAAGGTGCTTGCTTTAAAAGCACAAGGATGTGAGTTCAGTCCTCAGAACCCAGGTGAAGAAGCATGATGGTGTCATGCGAATTTGTACTCCCAGCACTGGGGAGGTGGAGACAAGAGGAACCCTGGAGCTTGATAACTGACCTGCAGAACCTACTGTGTGAATTCCAGGCAAAAGTAAGCTGGCAAGTCTCAAAATGAGGTGGATGAAGTGCCTGAAGAATAACATCCAAAGACAGAAATATAAGAAGCTAGTATAAATAGGTAGTGAATATTATAAATATTAGGCAGACATATGCTAAAAATTTGTGTAGATTGAGGTGTGTGTATGTATGTATGCATGTAACAGAAGTTTAATGCAAAAGGAGAAGAATTTGAAAGGGCATATATGGATTTGAAGGGAAGAAAAGAAAAGGAGAAATGATGTAATTATACGATATCTCAAAAAACCAGCATAGCACAGATGATTAGATGCAAAATGGTATAGCTACTTTAGCAGGCAGATTTACAAAGCTAAACAAAACTTTCAGGCATGGTGGTATATGCTTGTAATCCAAGCACTTGGGAGGTATAAGGAGGTTCATAAGTTCAAGGCCATCCTGGGCTACATAGTGAGTTGCAAGTCAGCTTGAACTACATAGCAAGACCTTGACTGAAAAAAAAAAAAAGAAACAAAAAGAAACCCAAAAATCAAATGAATCTGAACACATTCATCATGCAATACAAAAACAAAACCCTAGATATCTACCTAGATAAATTAAAAACATGTTCATTCAAACACATACTCATGAATATTTATAGCAGTTTTGTCCATAATTGCTGAAAGTCGGAAGCAACAAAGATGTCCTTCAGTGGATGAACAGATAAATACACTGTGGTACTGGTCTACCCAGGGTAGAATATTCTTCAGCTCTGAAAAGAAATGAACTGTCAAACCATGAAAAGACATGGAGGAAACTTAAATGCCTATTATTAGGCAGGAAGCCAGTCTGAAAAGATTTCAGCTGTCAGTCATTCTGGGAGAGACAAAATCCTGGAGACAGTGTCTTTGCTACTTTTCCTGTGGCTGTGATAAAATGCCTCGACAAAAGCCACTTAAGAGGGAAAGGGTTTGTTTCGGCTCACAGTCCCAGGGTGCAGTCCATCACCCACGGGAGTTATGGCAGAAGGGGTAGTCACATTGTGTTCACAGTGACCAGGGTGCAGTCCATCACCCATGGGAGTTATAGAAAAAGGGGTAGTCACATTATGTTCCCAGAGACAGTCCCAGGGCATAGTCCATCACTTATAGGAGTTATGGAAAAAGGGGTAGTCACATTGTGTTTACAGTGACAGTTCCAGGGTGCAGTCCATCACCCACGGGAGTTATGGCAGAAGGGGTAGTCACATTGTGTTCACAGTGACAGTCCCAGGGTACAGTCCATCACCCACGGGAGTTATGGCAGAAGGGGTAGTCACATTGTGTTCACAGTGACCAGGGTGCAGTCCATCACCCATGGGAGTTATAGAAAAAGGGGTAGTCACATTATGTTCCCAGAGACAGTCCCAGGGCATAATCCATCACTTATAGGAGTTATGGAAAAAGGGGTAGTCACATTGTGTTTACAGTGACAGTTCCAGGGTACAGTCCATCACCCACAGGAGTTATGGTAGAAGGGGTAGTCACACTGTGTTCACAGTGACCAGGGTACAGTCCATCATCCACAGGAGTTATAGCAGAAGGGGTAGTCACATTGTGTTCACAGTGACAGTCCCAGGGTACAGTCCATCATCCATGGGTGTCTTGGCAGCAGGGACATGAAGGGTTAGTCACTCAATTTTCTCTGTTTGCTCATAATAGTCCAGGGAACAGTGTTACCTGCAGTGCATGACTCTTCCCACCCTAATGTACTAAACCAAGGTAATACTCCAAGCTAATCCCTCACAGGCATGCCCAGCAGTCTCCCAGGTGATTCTCACCTCCTTTAAACTGACAAGGAAAACCAACCATCACTGACACTAAAGCAAACAATCACTAAGGTTAAATCAAGAACAGCGGATTTTGAGGAGAGTGAACTTATTCTCACAGTATTCTCATGCTGTCTACACCGCAGTATGTGTGTCCCCCCCCCCCCGAAAACCAACAGAATGGGTAGCAGCACCAGACTAAGCAATAATGCAAACTGTGGACTTTAGATGATTGTGATAACTATTAGTGACGGTTCGTCAGTTCTCAAAACTGTACCACTCACGTGTGCATGGAGAGAGGATAACATGGGTGGTTACACATGTGGGGGCAGGAAGATGCTCAACTGTACTGTCTACAGTGCTCCTAAAGGTAAAGTCCATTTTAAAGACACTGTGCACAGGTGGTACACATAAACTCATGAAGGCACACACACACACACACACAGTAACACTTGATAGTATGGAAGAAAATGGCCCCCCATAGGGAGTGGCACTATTAGGAGGTGTGGCCCTCTTGGAGTAGGTGTGGTCTTTTTGGAGGGAGTGTATCACTGTGGGGCTGGCTTTGAGGTTTCTCAGAATTCACTCAATGTGACAATAAGTCGACTTCCTGCTCCCTTCTGATCAAGATATAGTCAACACCACATCTGCCTACATGGCACCATGTTCCCTGTCATGATGATAACGGACTGAACCTCTGAAACTGTAAGCCACTGCCACAGAATTAAATGTATTCTTTGTAAGAGTTGCCATGGTCATGGTGTCTCTCCACAGCAAAAAACCCAATTAAGACACATACATACAGATGTACACATACGCTCTCATATACACACATACACCCATACATGCACACATGTATACATGTATGCATGTACATATATACACATGATTATGAATAAAATAAGACATGTAAGCAAGGGCTAGGAGATAAAGTAGCTAACTCACGGCAGGGAGCTTCTGAAGAGGGAGGGAGAGAAGGAAGAAGAGAAAGTGATAATGAAGGCTGTGACACAAAGAATTGGAATGACATTTTGCATAATATGCAAGCAGTGACAATGACATTAACTGAATGCAAAATTTATTTTTCATGACTAAGATGACATGAACCTTGGGTACGATCAGGAACAGAAAGTAGAATCAAAGTTCTGTGGCTAAGTCAGGGCAGGTTTCAGGGGGGCTGTGGCAAGAAACAATCTTTGTGAAGTTAGTGGAGACTCTGCCGCCTGTGAGCTCTTTGCACACAGAGGTTAAACATTAGTGTGTTCCCTGCCAGATCTGGTGGGTCTTGCTGGTGGTATCCCAACATTCCTCTCTATTTTCTCCTTCTCAACTTCTCAATTTTGTTCAGGTCCCATCTTAGGCCCTTAGGAAAGTGTGGAGTCTACCACCATTTCCCAGACCAGAGGATCTGATGGATAGGGTCACCCTATTCCTGAAGCCCAGATTCTAGTTAACTTGTCTTAAGGGATCAGACTGTACATATTTTAGGCTTTGTGATTATATGGTCTCTCTCCCAGCTACTCAGACCATTGTGGTATAAAAGCAGTTATGACCACAACACACATGTGAATGAGCATAGCCAAGTTTAAAAACATCTTATTTCTGGGAACTAAAATTTGAATTTCATATAACCTTCATGCCATAAAATATTCTTTTTTTCTGCCAAGCATTTAAAAATACAAAAACTGCTTTTACTTAGCAGGCTATATAAAAATACGCACTGGGTGGTATTTGGTCTGTGGACTCTGGTTTGCTGACCCTGCACTACATCAGCATGGTCTAGTAGCATTTTTCTGGGATGGTAGAAGTGCTCTATATACCTCCCAAATATAACTGTTAAGTACTTGAAATATGTCCAGTGTGCCTGAAGAATAAGCAGAATTCTAAATTGCATTTAATCTTTGTTAATTAATTAATATAAACAGCCACCTTTGACGAACATAACAAGTAATCTCACTCTGGTTTTTAAAAATGCTTTTGTTAAAGATTTATATTTATTCTGTGTGTAAGGGTGTTTGGTCTGCAAGTATGTATATGCATCTTGTGCATGCAGTGCCTCCAGAGACCAAAAGAGGGTGTCAGATCCCATGGGGCTGGAGTTACCATGGTTGCGACCCACCATGTGTGACTTGGCAATGGAACCTTGGTTTTCTACAAGAGCAGCAAATGCACTGAGCCATCTCTCCAGCTACTTATTTTTCAATTTTTTTTATTATGTTTATTTATCTGAATATGCATGTATGTATGCATGTGAGGGCATGTGTGTGCACACGGAGGTCAGAGGACAATTTGCAAGAGGTGGTTTTTTGCCTTTCAGCATTTGGCTCTCGGGGATCAAGCTCAGGACATCAGGTTTGGAGGTAGTGACCTTACCTTCTGAGACATCCCTTGGTCCTCACTCTATTTGTTTTAATGTGTGACTGATGTGGACTTTAAGATACAGTTTTTTCTTTTTGCCTCTTCATACCTTTGCAAGCCAGTAAAGACGCCTGAGCGCTCTCTCCATGGTACTGAAGGGTGTTTTACATCATGTTAGGTTCTTGCCTGCTCTGAGGACTCCAGCTCAGGTTCCTCAGAAAGAAAACAAGACAGTTTCCTTCTCTTGCTCTTTTAAACCATTGAAGACATGCTGACAGACTCGCTTTGTTTCTCCAGAGATGTTTTGGAAGTTATAAAGGTTTCTAGACCCTCTCGCTGTGTGTGTGTGGGGGTGGGGCGTGGGGGGGCAATGGTCTCAATACATGAGCCAAGTCTGGGGCAGGAGTGGCATCTATCTCTTCTGGAGACCAGCGGAGAGAGCCATTACTGAACCAGGCAATGGTAATTTGTCTAAGGAAGGTCTGGTGATCCAAATTGGAGCTGGACAGTTGAGAACGTGATGGGATGTCTTTTAGGAACATCTGGGAAATTGTGTCTTGATTTTTAAAGATACAGCTGTTTGTCATTGGTGCATGTGAACACGGGAATCTGAAGCATTTTTCTTGCTCAATTTTGCATTATATCTACTAAGAAAATTAACCTTGGAATGGAATTGATTCTGTAACAGGAGAGTGGTACTCAACAAAATACTGAACTACTAGATCAGCCTCTTCCTGAAACAAGACCTTCCTTTCAGTTACCAGATGTAAGTCAACATTTATCTATCTCCCCTCCCCCCAAACTTCTTTCTTGGCCTCCTCTGTCCCTCCCCACCTCTTTTTCTGAGCCAAGATCTCAGTATGAGCTAGCCTGGAGGCCACCATGTAGCCCAAGCTAGCCTCAAATTTTCAGGGCTCCTCTTGCCTCTCACTAAGTGCTGAGATTACGGCAGTGAGCTAGCAACCCAGCTAAGCCAACATATTTCTGAATCAAGTTTCTATAAATTACAGACAATAGCCTTCTAACATATTGTCTTTATTTGTTTTCTGTTGCTCTGATAAAACACTGAGCAAACACAAGTAGGGGAGGAGAGGGTTTGTTTGGCTTATAGGTCCTGGTCCCAGTTCATCACTGAAGGAAGCCAAGGCAGGAACTCAAGCCTGGTGAGACCTAGATGAAGGAACTGAAGCAGAAAATCCATGAAGGCTCATTCTTCCTGGCTTGCTCAGTTTTCTTTTTTTATACTACCAAGGATGAACCTTCCCAGGGTGGCCCCACCCACAGTGGGCTAAGCCTTCCCTTATCAATCATTAATCATGAAAATGGCCCACAGACTAGCTTACAGACCAATCTGATGGAGGCAACTGAAGCTCCCTAACCTCAGATCATTCTAGTTTGTGTCAAATTGACAAACACAAAACAAAATAAGAAACCTAACACTCCCCCTATTCCGATCTATTCTATTTGATTCTAAAAAGCACATATTCCACCTCATTTTCAAACCAGTGAAAACCACATAAACCTTACCATCCGCAAATTAAATAGTTTATCTGACAGAATACTTTCTTATCTTTGGGGCATTTAAAATGATGGCATATCTTATCGTTAGTGTGACCTAGTTAGGAAGAATTGTTCCTACTTTATGATACTTTAGGTTTAGGGGTTTTTTTCTTTTCTTCTTATTTTTTGGGGTGAAGGAAATGTAGTTAAGGCTGCTTGATATCTTAAGTACATTTTTCTTTTTTTCCCCTAAGTTTCATATGTACATGCATGAACAGTGCATGACTTTAAGTTTTAAAGGCTAAACTGAAGAAACATTTTCATGTTCTTTATAGCAAGCTTGCCCGAATTTTAGTACAAGGATAAGATTTCCTCATTTGGCATCTCTTCTGTAAACTAAAGGCGGTATGCAAAGCATCATCCAGAGTTGGAAGGATCATTTTGGAACGCAAACTAAATTAATTGTAAGGAGGCTGATGTATTCTGATACCACTCAGGTACTGAGTGCACCTCTCGTGGCCGAGTGTTTACTCACTCTGTGCTCACTGCTCCCCAGCTACTGAATGGCAGCTCAGTTACAAATTGCATTTCCGAAATGGTGAGCATTTAAACATGTCTTCATTTTACTTTAAAAATTCAGCATAATGCAAACTTATTGCTATAAATTTTAAGTCAAGAACCATTAAGCAGGCCTAGGAAGACGACTCAGTCAGTAGAGGGACTGCTGAGCCAGCATGTAGACCTGAGCCCAGAACCCCAGTACCTCCATAAAAATAAGAGCAAGACAGTGTGCAGCTATAATTCTAGCACTTGCGATGGGGGTTAAAACAGGAGGATCCCTGGAGCTTGATGGTCAGACTATCAAGATGAAGTGGTAAGCTCCAGGTTTAGTGAGAGATCCTGTCTCAAAAACAAAAACAAAACAACAACAACAAAGACAAGGTTTGAATAGAACATCCAGTGTTGTCCTCTGGTCTACACATGTATACCTGAACACGTATACACACCTGCACATAACGTGCATATATCCATAAACCCATATAAGCCCCCAACTCTCAACACACACTTTCTCCACAATCATATGCAAAGCCACCAAATAACCTGCAATTCCTCTCCATCAATCATGAATTAAGAAAATGCTCTACAGATTTGTCTACATCCTGATCTTAAGTAAGCATTTTCTCATTTGAAGCTCTCTCCTCTGTGACAACTCTACCTTGTGTCAAGTTGACATGAAACTAGCCAGTAAAAGAGTATGTGGGCTCTCTCTGCAACAAGAAAAAATAGAACCATATATAAGGATCCTTGACTAAATCGATGTAATAGTTTTGCTTTTGAACGTGTTGACAGATTTATAAAACCTTCATTTAAAAACCCAAGATAGATGAAGAGAAGGGAGTGTGATAAAGGGATTTTAAAGAGACAGGGTAAAAATCATCAAGAAGTTATTGGAAGTAAAGAATAATGAAAGGGAACACACTCCTGGTTAATGAATTTAGTAACTAAAGCAGTGCACATTGCCAAAGAAAGCAGCGGGCTCAATGAGACAGATTTGGGACATCGACCCCAAACTGAGTACTTGTTAAAGGTGGCTTTGAAAGTCGGTGAGAGCAGCGCAATGATTGAATAAATGGTATGGAACAAATGGATACCATTTGGAAAAACAAAGCTAAACTACCTTTATGTAAAATAAATTACAGTGGGTGACCTTTAACACTTTAAATACTAGAGGTAAATGAGGACTGGGGCAAGTTCTTCTTTAAGCAGAAATGGCAAGGGAAGATTTTAGTTAAGTGGAAGATGGAGAAGCTGTCTTTCTCCCCCCTCTTTATAAAAGTGATAAGAAAGAGTAGTTTGGGAAAAATTAAATCTCTTAGAAAACAAAGTCAGCACCACCAATGCACCAGAAGTTGGTGAAGTTCGGGAACATGGAACACTGAGTGGGGCCAGGATGGGGGGAGACCATAGCTAAAATGAAAAACACATCCCATGGTTGAGATCTGATCTCAGGAAAGCCCTGCATCCACAGTTTCTGAGCCAGTAGCACCTGGGAGCTTGTCTCAACCACAGAGCCTTGAATCCTACTGCAGACCTATTGGATCTAAATCCTGGGTCCCAATGCCCTAGATTGTAACACTCTTTCAATAAGACCCTAGTGCACATCATGCCTGCCTTCCTTGCTCATAGTCAAATGTCTGTGCTGAATGGGTTCTATCGTGGTCAATTGTCTCCATTTCAAGGAGCTGGGGGAAGAGGCCTCCACTCCACTGTCCTAAACATGAATCAAGAATTAGTTAGGACATTTGCTTTCAAGGTCAGGTCTTAGGAATGACTTTCAAAACACCAGCTCATTCTCTATAGAAGTTCCCCCTTATTGATTGATGGGAGGGGTGTTGGGGGGTTAGGCAGAGCCAGAGGAATCCCTAGTCTCTTGACAACTAGCAGAATGAAGGAAACAAGATTTTCACTTCCTCTCCAGAATGATTTACAAATACGTGGTTCACTGAAGAAGTAGTTTTAACAAAGGGGTCATCAGCATTTTCTGGGGCTGAAGAGTTAAATCCATGCCTGTGTTTCAGGTGACTTCTGAGAGGTACAAACTGAATCTTCTCATTGAAAAGTTAAAACATTCACCTTGCTGTTTGTATTAGTAACTCACGCATTCCTGTGGGTGCAACACCTTACAGAAGTAACTTAAGGAAAGGAGTGATTTGTTTTAGCCCATGGTTTCAAAGAGTTTGGGTCTGTCATGGTGGAAAAGGCATAGTGGAACAGCTCAGTGTGGCAGGGACCTGGGGGGGGAGGGGCAGAAACTATTTGCATCCTAAGGGCCAGGAAGCAGACCGAAATGCAGGAATCAAGCAAGGATAATATGCCCCTCATGAACTGCCCAACTGCCCCCTCCCCACTAGTGACTCACTTCCTCTGGCTAAGCTCTGCCTTCTAAGTGTTTCACTCGCCCACAGTAGCTCTATAGCTGGGGAACAAGCACTCAGACATGAGGCTGTGGGGATAGCTCAAATTCCATCTATGACAATAGCTTCCTTTTGTTGCCCACTACACTATCTGTATTCAGAGCTCTTCTTCGCAAGCATGTAAATATGCAAGCTATAAAGCAAGGTATCCATGGAAACTTCTGCTATCGGACCATGAAAAGAAATGGGCTCAGTTTGGAGCTTCTATAGTTTCCTGCATAGAGTCAGCGAGTAAATATGTTTGGCTTTGTGCGGCTCTTTGTTGCAACTATTCAGTTCCATCACTGTAGACACAAAAGCAGCTATAGATAAGTTTCCAGGGACTCTGCATAAAGGAACAGGGGTGGGGTTGCTCTGTGAAAAACATCTCCCATGGCAAGTGGCAGATGTGCTGAATTTGGCCCATGGGCCACAGCCTGCCAGTCTTGGTTGAGAGGAGAATCTCAAACTCAAAAGTGAGCAGATGGACCACTGAGGTGGCTCAGTGGGTAAGGATGCCTGCTGCCAAGCCTCACTGGGGATCATGTCGTGGAAGGAGAGAATCAGCTCTCACAATTTGTCCTCTGACCTCTACTCATGACTTTCGCAGCATGCGTATGAGCATGCGTGTGTGTGTGTGTTCATGGGTATGCGTGCGTGCGCATGCACACACACACAATAAGTAAATAAATAGGTGTCACTTAAAAAGTGAGCCAACATCTAAGAGACAAACATTGAGAAAACCTATAAATGCCTACTGCGACTCATTTGTGAGGAAACAGTTACTAGAGGAAGAGAAGAAAAAAATGCAAAGGGCTTTAGATCCCCAGCAAATAGCTATGAGAACAACGTTCCCACAAAAGAGCAAGCCATTGTGAAACCAACAGGAGTCTTGAAAATTACAGGAAAGATTGACGCAGCAATATCAACAGCTAAGCTGAGGCCTGGAATGATGTGAGTGGGGAGACGGAAGTTACCTCCTCCACAACACAACAGGAAGATGAAGAGGGGACACTAAGAGAGAATGCTGCTAACGAGGCAGGGCCTGAGGCCCAACAGCTCTTGGAGAAAAAAAAAAAGTCTAGGAAGCTGAAAAGAAACAAGCGTATGAGTTACAACCGATAGCATCCTGATTGACTGGACTGCACAAAAATGTAAATCACTTGCCCGCCAAAACCTGTAGTAACACAACCTACATAGTAGTAGATGTGAGCCAATGTGGAGTTAGCGGTCACCAGAACACAGTATTTAGTAGTCCAAGCAGGGAAATGGGAAAAGCATACAACGCCATGAGTGACTTACAAATGGAGAGCTGTGAGCGTCTGGATAGCTTACACCAGATACCATGACCTCAAACAAAGGCATCTCATGGTTTGACCATTTAAGGACATGTATTTGTGCATCCCTGGTTCAAACCCACTTCCTAAAAGCTATCCGAGTACCCATTGATCAGCCAAAGATTTTCTCCCTTTCATCTTTGGCATATATCATGGAAAGAAGACTCTCGGATTTAATGGCAGAGATCAGTGTTTTTCATATTCTCATTGTACCCACATCACCTACAGGGCCCTTAAAATCAGGCTTACTGGGCTGGGGAGATGTCTCAGTGAGTAACGTGCTTGCTGTATAAGCTTGAGGACCTGAGTTCAGATCCCCAAGACCCACATAGGAAGCTGAGTGGAGTAGATGATTTTAATGCCTGGTTGGTGGTGGGGGAGGAGGAGCATTTGCAAGCATATTCCAAACATCTCCTGGCCAGCTAGTCTCACCAGTCAATGAGCTTAGGTTTTGTTAGAAGCTCCGAAAGTAAGATGGAGAGTAATAGAAAAAGACAGCCAAAGTCAGCCTCAGATGCACACATGCACAAGCAAGCACACCCACCCATACATGTGCACAAATAGGCATATAACACACACACATACACACATACACACATACATTTATACATATGCACTCACATCTACACCTAGATTACTGAAGATGTTGACCAGAGGATATATGACCAGCAAGTTACTGGGGTCTAAGGTACAATGTGAGTCATGATGGATGTGAATTTGATTTTGAGAGCTATCATAAAAATATATGTGCATATAAAATCATTATTCTGAATGCCTTGAATAATTGTTTTTTTTTTACTTGTCACTTATATGTTTCAAATCTTTAAAATGAGAGTATGGGCCGTTAGCTGTAAGATGAGCAAGCTGTGGGGCTCTTGTGTACGATAAAGGGGACAACAAACGCTAACCACCCTGATCACAGTAACCATTATACAAGGCATATGCATATCAAATCATCATAATATATTGGTGTGCATGTGATATTTGCCATTAAATATTTTTAACAAAAATTTTAAACATTCAGATTACTGAATTCTGCCCTCTGAGTTTCTGACACCCCTGGTGTGGGGCCTGTGACTGTAAAATCCTAGTTCCCAGATGACATTTATGGTAACATTCCAGGAAACCATACTTTGAAAATAGTAAAGTTAGAAGCTGGTAAGCTTCTTTCATTAAAAAAAAAAAAAGGTAAATACTTCAGGCTTTGTGAGCTTTGGAGTCGCTGATATGACTATCCTGCTGCTGTAATTGCTTGCAGCCACAGCACAGACAGCGTGTGACACCGTGGGCTTATATTCCAATAAAGCTTTGCTGATATAAAAAGTTAGCGAGCCTGGTTTGCACCCATGATAGAGCTTGCCAACTCCCCACATAGGTAAAGAGGATCCAGGCAGAAGAGCACACATGATGAACAGATGAAGTTTAAACTGAATTCTGAACATGAGAAGAATAGACTTACTGATCACCCGGTACCCATTTCCAGTATGGGCTTGTGGTGAGGATCCGTATAGAACGTAGCCTGAGTGACGAGATGCAGAAAGTGAAGAAGGTGGGAAGGAGACCAGGAGCCTCTTCCGCCGTGTACTAGAGGTTATCAAGACCACAGAAGACAGTTCCGTGTTGGCTGAGGAGGCATTTAGCTAAACTGTTCTCATGGAAACCAAGTGTACCAGTTGCATGAGGAATAGCTGGCGGGACCAGGAAGGGGGCTGCTTGATCCTGACAGGTAGGTGCTAATTAGCAATCAAAACCTAATTGAGATTAACAGCTGTTTTTTTCTAATACACTTACTGACAGGGCGGCAGAAATGGCGTGAAGACCGTCCAAGCTCTCCAAACCGCGTTTCAACATCAGAAAACCGAAAGAACAGAGCACCACACCAAGCAAGAGGAAGATGAAAGTGTACTGTGTACACAGACCTGAGCCGACAGGCCAGAGAGGGCTGGATCCAGAGGACCAATTAGGACATACGCACCAGGGCTGGAGGCAGATAAAGGGGCAGGATACAAACAATTCAGGAACATCTATTCACTGGCTGCTGGGGCTGAGCCAGAGCCTGGCGGCTGTGGAGAGGAGGGCACATTGGTGCAGCTCTCTTAGCTGTCAACAGAGCCCTGGGGTTAGACTGGAAATCCTTTCAAACACTCTCTCTGAGTACCTTCTGAGCATCACCTCGGCCTGTGGAAATATCTCTGTCGCCCCACGGGACTGAACCTGTGACATTTCCACCAGGTGAGGCCTATCAAACGGGTAATCTCTCTTTGACACGCTTTCAGTGGGTTCTCTTTTGCCAATGCAGTCTCGGTGTAGTGGCTCTGAATAAGCTCCCCTAATTAGCACCACTAGCAGAACCAGTAGCTGCTACCAGAAGTACAGGGCAGGACTAGGGGGAGCTTAAACGCAGAACAAAATTCAACCAGCATGGTTCAAGTCTGGGAGATCAGCTGTCCCAGACAATGGAACCTACAGACACCTTCAGAAATACATAGCACCACCCATGTCCCGGGTGCTAGACTACCTATGTGGCTTATGGGATTGTCCCAAACCTGCTCGGGAGTGCCTCCATCTTGCAGAGGAGGAAGCAGAGTGGTTAGGAAGTGCCCCTCGTTTACACTGCTGTGGCAGAGCTTGAAGTGAACCTGGGCACTGCCTAACCCTGTAACTGTAGCTGGGCAACACTGCCCCTGCCGGGAACTTCAGTGGAAGTGCCGAAGTTCAGACCTGACCTGGATTAGCACCTACACTAGACGAGACCTGTCACTCCGGTGCCTATTATGTCTTAAGAAAACCGCCCTTTGCTCTGTCCCCTCATATGGAGAGATGCCACACAGATACATGAATGGTTCATCAATATTAAGAGCAGAGGTCATCTCGTTATAACAAGAACGCACTGCGTTTGCCAAGGCGAAGCACACAGTGGGGAAGTGGCCTCTGTTTAGCACTTTCCTCTCTTCAGTCATCAATTCTATTTTTCTAACTCTTGGCTTATTTACAGAAGAAGCCTTGTTTATTTGTCTTCCAACTCTGTCTGCCACAGGCCATTTTCACAGCCTTAATTCTTTTTATTTCATCGCCTAGTCTCTGCTGTTTGTAAGTGATAATTGCTTCTTTGGCACCATTTCCCCTATCACACCCTTTCTTCAAGGATTTAACTTCTGAATCTGTCTCAATTAAAGCAGCCTGGTTGTTTCCAGACCAATGGGCTCTGCTGCACCCTCTCCCTCTGCTCCTCTCCAGGCCTCCTTTTGTGGTTGTCCTGGAAAGCATTTAGTACGCATAAACTTAGCAACTAGAACTCAACTCTCACACATTGCAGGTGGAAACGCAGATTGGAAAACAGTTTGGCAATTTCTTGTGAACTTAAGCATATAATTTCTCTGTGACCAGCCATCCTGCTTCATAAGGAGATAAAAGCATACATTGACAGGAAAACCTGCATGCGGAATGTGTAAAGAAGTTGTATTAATGTTGCCAAAACCAAGAGCAACTCAAATGTCCTTTAAATAAATGGGACTATAAAAGAGACTATTACTCAGAGTCAAAAGGGAACGAGAGAAGATATAAAGCTAAGTCAGCATGATAAAGCTATTTTTTTTCAGATTTAAACCCCATTATATTTTTTCCTTTTTATGGTGGATAAATGAATAAGAATAATTGATTGTGAGTGTGTGAAAGCACAGCAAAGCTCCATCATTTTAGAATGACCATTCTAGCCATATAAGAGTTGGCTACAATATATAGAGTTTGGGACTAGGCAAGTGTTTGAGTGGCCTCTTAATCTAACTGTGTGGTGGTTTTATTTGTGAGTTAATTAGAATAAATGATTTTGTTAAAGAAAATTTAAAAAGTATCGAGCTGCTAAAACACTCAACAAAATGCATTCATCTCAAAAGCATTATGCTAAGTGAAAAAGCCAGATACAGAAGAGAGCTTCCTGTATGTTTCCATTTGTGTGAAACTCTAGAAAAGGGAAACCTGTAGTGATAAAAAGCCAATCAGTGGTTGGCAGGATGCCTGAAGTAGAAGCCAGAGGATGATTGCTGGGGCACAAAAGAATATTTGGATGAAAAAGTTATATCATGATTGTGGTGGTGGTTTCCCTGTTTTATGCATTTGTGTATTTGAATCTGGTGAATTCAATCACATGTAAATGGTGTTTAATAATATTAATAAAAATATAAGTGTTTGGGAAGTTGTCATGTGTTGATATAAGGAAGAAGAGAAAGCACATCAGATCCACTACTGTAGCCTGGCACCCATCATTGCCAAATAAGAGGAGAGGAGGCAGACAAGTAAGCACCTCACGCTGGTGGAGGGCCAGACTGTACTCTAAAGAGTCATACAATCCTGTGCTGGAATAAAACACATTCTAAACATGCTTTCAGTGTCCCGAGGCTCTGGAATCTGAAATGAGCTCCAGATAGGTACCATAAACATGTTGTAATTAAAGAACTGCTAAATGTCACTTGTATCAAAGCTGAGAGGAGAGAAATTCAACATCGGCGTCTACAGCCATCGAGAGTCAGTGTCTCTTGATTAAAACTCCAATCTTGATGGAATCAGGCCCCATCCCCTTGACTAGAGGGAAACTCTTTTCTGCAGAGTGCTCTTCCAAGAAGTGTTTATCAAGCAGTTTGTCACCTTATTTTGATAATTCAGGGCAAGCATTAGTAAGCTTTGAAGTCAAAGTCTTTTTGTACTTCTTAAATTAAGAAGAGTACCATTTTCATCACTTACTGGTTCCCTCACACTGAGCACCTGAACGGCCTTAGAAAACAGCCCTGTGAGTCTCAACTCTGGCACAGGACTGGTCTGAGGTCACTTTCAGCACTAACTGCTCAGAGAACCAGGGCTGTCGGGCCAATGTGCCATGCCACAACTTCAGTCCTGTTCATCCAGAGAGTCCACCGCCTTCACGCTGAAATCTGGCTCCCACTGGAGTTCCCACTCCAGTTCTCCTTCCTCCAGTTCCCCTTGTATCTATAGATCCCTCAACATAAGTATGGGAAGGGGTTGCCCAAAGCCTTACTTTTTTCTTTGTGAAATTCAGGATCCCTGAGTAGATGCCTAACACATTTGTGCCAAAAACACTGGGTTTCAATTCCTGTGCAGTCATGAACATATTAAATAGAGAAGGGCTTTTGTTCTTATTTTGTTTTGCTTTTTGGAGGTCTACAGACTATACTGTAGAATTGAGAAGAGGGTTGAATAGTCATTTTCTGACAAATGCAAAAACATGAACATCTCTGGGGGTTCTGAGTAGAATAAGGGAGGTATAGCCACATTCCAAACACATTGGCCAGGGGCAGGAAATACTGTAATGAGCAACTGCAGTCATTACCTAGTATTCTGAAACCACAGAAAGGTTGCTAGACTTGTGTCTTATTCTACACCCGCTAGAGACTTTGAGTGCATGCTGAATGCCTGTGGAAAAGTCTTATTCCCCAGCGTGGTACCACTGGGAGGTTATGGAACCATTAAGAAGGGAATTCTGCTTGGGAGTCTTGGATCACCGAGGCTAGGCCCTTGAGAGGGCTGGGATGCAGGTTGCGCAACCTCTCTCCTGTCTCCTTTTGCTTCCTGGTCACAAGGGCAAAAACATTTGTTCTACTGCATTCTCCAACAGTCATGTGCTGCCTCAGCAAAAGCAGTGGGGAATCGTGGACTGACACCTTGAAACTGAGAGCCAGAATAATGCTTTTCCTTTCGTAAGCTAATTGGAGGGTGATAGTTTGTCATAGTGCTGGAATACTGACCGATGTGATGGAGATCCTATACGGCACATCAAATGTGGATGCCAATTCTTGTAGCTTTTCACATCAAAGTTTTTCACATACTTTGCCTCCAGGCTGGTCCATAATTTATCCACAAATAACAAGATCTGGTAAATGATACTACATGAATCCTAGTCTTTAGTCTTCTGGGAAGGGCTTTCCAGTGTCCTCTCTCCACCTCCTGGAGTGATGCTGCTTTGTGAACCAGCCCACCTTGCCCTCCTTGTCTTCCTTCCTCTTCCATCCTTATCCTGCCATCTTTCCCATAATAAAGAGTTTGAAGATTAAACACTGCACTTCAAAGACTCTTTGGAGGTAGTGATGAAGGTTCTGAAGGCAGGACCGAGGTAGCTGATTTCCCACTGTGTCTATGGTCAAGTAGTATGGAGGGCTGTAGCTTTGTTTGTGGCAGCAAGGCATGACGAAGAGAGCTCGAAGCCTCCACTGTCATCTTAGCAGGAGCAGCACGGCTCTGGAGGTGGTGGCAGCTACAACAACAGCAACTTCAGCAACGACTCAGTCTTAGCACCCTCCCAAAGCTGATGCCTTCCTCTACAGAAACAGAAGAGGCTGGAGTTCTCTTAGTGACCTAGTTCTGCCAAGTGGTGCTCCGTTGGAGGTTGCTGCAAGCATTTTCAGCATTGCTACTCTGCCATTCAAAATTTGAGTTCACTGAGGGATGACCTGAGCTCTATTGCTTTTCAGTGGGCTTTTTAGCTGCATGTCAACCTCATGTATGTTCCTTCTAGGCCTCTAGCCTAAAAGAAAAAGCAGCTATATAGGAAAAAGCCCATTATGGCTATGGGAGAATGGCTAAAGGAATGAATACTTTTCAAATAAATTACTCTTCGGTAATTTCTCACATGAACACAGTGTATTTAGATCATATCCACCCATCACGCTTCTTCCAATTCCTCTGTATGCTGTGATCACTACAAGCTACAACAATGACTGGCCCTATGAGATATGAATGTCAGCAAGATGTGTCCTGACTCTCCCCTGACCCCAAACAGGCTACAAGGCACCTTGCAGCCAGGAAGTAGCTAGCCAGCAGGTAGCTTTCAGGTCGGTACCAGCTTGATGTCTCCATCTCCTATAATCAAAGTATGTGGTTTTCTTCAGCAATAGGGTCTGTGCCCATTAGAGAATATCCCTATGGAGTAGTAAATCAGAGGGGTTCCAGAGACCCCCAAAATAATACAGGTTATTGCCATTGTCCTTAGTTACCCAGTAATGTACTGAACACACTTTATAAATTATACTTTCAAAAATTTAATGGAATATCACACATACAAAAAAAAAAACAACCCTGCAGTACAATTCAGAACATTTTCCCCCTCTGAATTGTATCAAATTATTGCTACACACGGTTTCATCATTTCACCTCCCCGGATTTAATGTATATTTCTACAGATAGGGTGTGGTAATGTTAAGCGCCTATTCAACCCCTTGGTCTGGGCTAATTTCTTCATCTTTCTCAGATTTGGTGCCTTGTCTGATGGCTTAGGAATGTGTGATATTTCAGGCAGTATATTTGGCAGAGACCCTGTCCCTACTTGTGTTTGTCTGTTGAATGGTTGGACTCCAGCACCTTTGGTAAGACTTTCACAGAACGAGGTTTGAATACTGAGACAGGTCAAGTGGTCCGCAAGCTGCATTTGACCTGCTATTGATGATGTTCACTAGAATTGTCCAGGCTTCTTTTCAGAGAGTTGTTTTTGATTCCTTTAAATTTAATAAACACATCTTTAATTTTATCCCCAAATCAGAAATTTTATTCTACTGTTTCTGTTGGAAGAGGCCGCTTGTTGGTTCCGCCCCCCCCCCCCCGCTAGCTTAGACCCGAAATAATCACACAGAAACTGTATTATTTAAATCATTAGCTCTAGCTTCTTGTTGACTAACTCTTATATATTAATTTAACCCATCTCCATTAATCTGTGTATTGCCACATGGCAGTGGCTTACCTGCAAAATTTTAACATGTCTGACTCTGGTGGTGGCTCCATGGCATCTCCTCCCTTCACCCTTCTTTTCCCAGCATTCAGCCTAGCTTTCCCTGCCTACCTAAGTTCTGCCTTGCTATAGGTCCAAAGCATTTTCTTTATTCATTAATGGTAATCACAGCACACAGAGGGGACTCCCATATCACTCTTTCCTTATTTATGAAGCCCTCTGCCAGCAGTGAACATGGCAGCTCCCTTAACCATAGGGCATTTACTTACTTGAACCAGCTCTTCAAAAGGAAGAACTTCCCTGATGTTATGATTGTCTTCCTTCTTTGCATCTGCCCTCCTTACCCCTCATGGATAGATTCCCCTGCCTGGTGCAGTGTGTTAACTGGGGAGAGGAGAAGACAGGGAAGAAACAAACTGTATTCTTAATTTCAATGCCTCTTCCGGGGATACTGAAGCACCACCCTCTTCCCCAGTGCCTATGGCTCTTAGATCTACTCTCCGTGCCTTGTTGTCACTTCAGCTTTCTCCTGTCTTAGAGTCACGTCCCCTCAAACTGCTTTGATGTGGGATTTCCCACTCTGTATGTTGTGAATACCATTGGTGAATAAAGAATTGGCCTGTTGATAGGGCAGAACTGAGCTAGGTGGGAAAAGCTACACTGAATGCTGGGAGGAAGAAGGCAGAGTGAGGGAGAAGCTTTGTAGCCCCGTGGAAGACAGATGCCAGAACTTTTCCTGGTAAGCCACAGCCACATGGTGATACACAGATTAATGGAGATGGGCTAAGTTAAGATGTAAGAGGTAGCCAATAAGAAGCTAGAGCTAATGAGCCAAGCAGTGTTTTAAATAATACAGTTTCTGTGTGATTATTTTTTTATTTAAATTTATTCATTTATTAAAGATTTCTGCCTCCTCCCTGCCACCACCTCCCATTTCCCTCCCTCTCCTTCAATCAAGTCTCCCTCCCTCGCCAGCCCGAAGAGCAATCAGGGCTCCCTACCCTGTGGGAAGTCCAAGGACCACCCATCTCCATCCAGGTCTAGTAAGGTGAGCATCCAAACTGCCAAGGCTCCCACAAAGCCAGTACGTGCAGTAGGATCAAAAACCCATTGCCATTGTTCTTGAGTTCTCAGTAGACCTCATTGTCCGCTATGTTAAGGACTGAAATCCCAAGGTCCAAATCAGGAGCAGAAGGAGAGAGAGCACGAGCGAAGAACTCAGGACTGTGAGGGGTGCACACACACTGAGACAATGGGGATGTTCTATCGGGAACTCACCAAGGCCAGCTGGCCTGGGTCTGAAAAAGCAGGGGATAAAACCAGACTCTGTGTGATTATTTTGGGCCTGAGCTGCCGAGCAGCCAGAACGACCGAGCGGTCCCTATAATGACGCTGCTTTTTCTAATGTTCTCACAGACCGTTCCATCATCCAAGTTCTGCAGAAGAGCCTCTCAGGTCATCCACAGCCATCTGGCGTCTGCCTCTAACACCTGCTCACAGTGTCCTCTCCAACATCACTGAGGATTGTGGAAGGCTATACCCTGTAGCTGCTGTGGAGAATTGCCCTTCTCACTAGCCTCTATGATAATGGCTCCGTGCATAGAGCTTTTGGTTGTTTCCTAGTGGGTTCTTCCTCTGGCTGCCTTTATCGTCTGTCCATCTCTCTATGCCGGTTCTGCCAACAACTCAAACTTTGTTCCTAGGAATGGATGTCCCCAGGGGTCTGTCACTGGGATTCTGCTCTTTTCAGTCCATATTTGCTCCCTCGGAAGTGGTATTTTGTCAAGGTCCTTTATTTCCAGGTGGATGACTTCCAAACTCATGTCACAAGTTTGACCTTGCTCCTGTGCTATAGGAGAATTCTCCACAATTATGCAATCTAAATCCTGCCCCCCACCAAGGTACCACAAGTTCAAATTTTATTCAGTGCCTCAAATTACAGCTTCTGCTAGGTGCTGTCAATACATAGATTAATAAAGCACACTTCATACAGAAAGGGGGACTTATTCAAGCTGATAGCCACAGAGACAGTGCTCCCTCCTACCAGAAGTCTATCCCATACTAAATGTCACTGTAACACAAAGCTTTCCGAAGAATATTTTTTTAATCCTATTACTTTTTCCCAAAATGTTTTGGTCTTCTTACTGTGTATGGTTAAAAAAAATCAGGCTGCAGCTCTGGCAGTATGCCCTCTCTCGCCACAACTTGCCGTTCCTCTTTTCCAGGCCATGGGCTTCTTCCCACAACACAAGGAAAAGTATGTTTGCATACCTCTTAACTATTGTCTGTGCTGTTTCTCCCAACAGACATGTTCTTCTTTCTATTTATTGAACTCTTACTTTCTCCCCCAGATGAAGGGTCTCACTAACTCTGGCTGGCTTAGAATTCACTCTGTAGATCAGGCAGGCTTCAAACCTACAGAGATCTGTCTGCCTCTACCTCCTGAATGCTGGCATTAATATTGTGTGTCACCATGCTTGGCTTAAATCTTATTCTTTTTAAAAGGCTGAATTTAATAGCACCTTAACCTTTTCTTTTCTGATTTTTAAAATGTTCTAGATGTTTTAATTTCTTCTATTTATGTTATGTTCAAATTTTCCATTGACTCTCTGAGCAAGTGAAAGGTGGTTATCAAATCGTTACAGTGGTTACAGTTACTTCCCCATTAGAATAGGCATTTCCAAGCATTTTGGATTGCTGGATCATTCCCTTAACATGTTAGCATTTTTTATTGTGCCCATAGATTTAAAAAAAATCACCTGGTAGTTCTATTGATATAATAATTCACTTAAATCAATAATACTTGCCGGGCGATGGTGGCGCACGCCTTTAATCCCAGCACTCGGGAGGCAGAGGCAGGTGGATCTCTGTGAGTTCGAGACCAGCCTGGTCTACAGAGCTAGTTCCAGGACAGGCTCCAAAGCCACAGAGAAACCCTGTCTCAAAAAACCAAAAAAAAAAAATCAATAATACTTATGTCCTAATAAAATGGTAGTTTTACTTAAAAACATACTATTAAAGAGAAAATAATATATTCATTTTATTCTTAGCCTTAATTACTTAGCAATGGGGATGAGTGCACTTGTTAGACATCATGCAACTTAGATCTTAAGTCTTCACATCATTTCCTGTTCCGGCTGATTTCCTGGCAGCACTTCCTATTGTTAGTGCAAATGGCAAAACCCAGCTTTACAAACTACTGTGAACTGCAGTTCTCATGTGGCCTAATACCTATTGCTATGTTTCCCAAAGAAGGTAAGTGTCCTGCGGTGTCCCTGTGGCATGTAGGTGTTTGTCACTACTCCTGGCTAGAATACAGATTTAGTTAATAATCGTGCGGTACTAGGAAAATTATTATTATCACGTGTCAGGATTAACTAAGAACCAAACCACACTGGCTTGATACAGTCTTAACCACTTACCTACTCACTTCACTAATTGAATTGGGTTTGCCTGAGTTGCAACAAGAGCATGGGATGCAGGTGTTTGCTTGAACTTGTATGTTTTCCTGAGAATAGTGTACCTGATGCTCATTAGTGGTCTTTAACTGAAGCAATAGAATTTCGTCTACAGAAGTAAATGTGATTTTTAAAGTCAGCTGTACATGTCACTACTCACCCTGAGGACAGCATTTTCTAAGGTTATTCTGTGCATGCAGCATGGCTCTGACTTTCTGTGTCAGGATGAAGCAGAAAGGGGTCACTGGGGTTTTTTCCTTCATTATTCTTTCATTCACTTTTTCTGCTTTATAAAGATTTCCCTCCTCACTGGAAATACTTTAGAAGTTTGCAAAGTCCCTTGAAAATGAACAAAATGATTTTTCATATTCTATTTTACAAGCAATCTTAATTTGCCTAGCCCTTACCTTGAACAAAAATTTTATTAGAAAATAAAGTTTTCCAAAAATCTATGACCTTAGTTAATTTATCATCAACTATGAGATCCTGGATAAATTGATGACACTTAATATTCTCCTGCTCTTGGATGGAGATTGAGAATCTTAATATGAAAAACAAACCAGATGTTGACTCCAAAATTAAAAAAAAACTTGTAATTTATCAGCTTATAATAAAATATTCAATGTCTTCCATTCTATAAACCTAATATCTAAACAACTGCATGAATGGATATAGTAGTCGAGGATTAAATAACTGCTGATAATAGTAGGGATGGAAACAGAGTGACTCACTTCCCTGTTGTTCACGCCTCAGCAAGGGTGTTTTTATCTTGCATTTCTGTCTAGCTCCTCTCTTGTACCATGTTCTGCCATCCTTGCTTTCCCAGTTCAGGACAATACCTCCTTCCACTAAGGAATCATAAACATCTGTGCCTTAAGAGAAAATACAGAGTCTCCTCCATTCCTCCTTAACTCCACATGTCACTTTTTAAAACATTACCTTGGTCTGGGGCGGCAGCTCAGTGTGTAAGAGAACTTGCTGCACAACAACAAGGACCTGAGCTGAGATGCCCCTGCATTCATGTAAAATCCAGGTATTGCTGCATGTGCCTGCCACCCAGCATTCCAGGGGCAGAGATAAGTGGATCCCAGGAGCTCACTGGCCATCCAGCCTAGCAAAATGTCAAGCATCAGATTTAGTGAGACACTGTCACAGGGGAGTAAGGCTGAGGGTGATGGACATCTTCCTCTGATCACCATACTGCATACACATGTACACACAGAGAGACATGGGCACACACACACACACACACACACACACACACACACACACACACCACTCCCCAGTGGCATGAGTTCTAATAGGTCTTAATAATAAAAGTCCAGAGTCAGATATATTGGGGTCTTTGAGAGATCAGAAAGATGAAGAAGCAAACCACATCCACCTTACCTCTCTGCTTCCTAGCCAAAAAGAGACTGTTTCTGTTTCCTCCCATCTTATACTTGCCCTCCCCATCCAACCATATCACTCTCCCTTCTGTCTGTATAGACCTCCAGACCTCTATGTTTAGCTTGTGGCTAGCTTTGTCCTCTGATCTTCAGGAAAGATTTATTTGTACAAACAAGATGTCACCACATTTCCCCTTTATGTCTAAAAGTTAAAAAAGGAAGTTTATCGTTATTATAAGAAAAACTATATACAATAAGTACAATGACTATATGCAATATGTATATGCAATGAATACATCAACAATGTCTAGTCCATTAACAATTAACAAAATTCAGAGAAAATACTTTATATCTCTATCCTATCTTGGTGAGTTCAAAAGCTATACCTAATTTACTTTCTATTCTAATTTGCATTACCAGAGTTTCTGCTCCACAAAAGAAACTGCCAGACATTATGCTGGACACAGAAGAAAGCAACAAATGAACTTGCCAGTACAAGGTAGAACAGATCTTCAAATTTTCTGCTTCACTGAAAAGTCTGCCAAATGCTCTGGACCTGTAGGTTGAAATGGATGCCCCAACATTGCAAAAGAACTTTGGGTGACTGTTCAGACAGCAAGATGTCTCTGTCGTTTCTAAAACTTTGGAAGTTGCTTGTAAAATACTTCCTGTTTACTAAGGTAATATTATATTCTTTTTGGGTCTTTGATAGAGTTGAAGACTATATATTTATAATTATAGTTTTCCTTAGTAATGAAAAAAGATAAATTAGATATAAAACTTTAGACTCATAAAGGTAAGATAGATGATAGATTACTTTCTTTATCAAATACAAACAGACTAAATATTGTAACTATAATTCTTGCTTAATAACTGCTTTGTTACATGTAATTTTACTATGTTAAAGTTAAAACCTTTTTAGTTAGACAGAAAGGGGGAGATGATGTGGGATGTCCTTCTGTATATGTGTTGCTTTTATTGGATGATGAATAAAGTTGTTTTGGCCAATGGTTTAGCACAGTAAAACTAGGCAGGAACTCCAAAGAAAGATACAAAGAGAGAGTAGGAAGAGTTGAGGAGACACCATGTAGCTGCCAAAGGAGAAAGAGTCCAGATATTACCAACAAGCAACAAGCCTCATGGTAAATTATAAACTACTAGAAATAGGTTAATTTATAGTTAAATATAAACATTAATAAGGCTATGACATTAAATAAACAATTGTATTTAATATATTAGCCTTTGATTACTTTATAAGTGGCTGCAGGAGAGAAACCAAGGACTGGATGGAATAGAGAATACTTCTTGCCACATACCCCAAGAAATCAGTTTGTCATCAGCCTCAATTTTTGACTTTTGTGCCATTTCTCTTACATTGATAGACCATATATGTTCAGTAGTCAAGGCCAAAAGAGTTTATATTTCAAAAAATATATAAAAACTAGAGTGCTTTAATATCTACTGTTATATACTCAGCATAACATTTTCATACATGTGTAAAACCATATATATATGTATGTATAGATCATTACATTTTATGTATATATCTACATACATAGTGGTATAGACCATTGTTCATATTTCCTATGCCCCTCACTGATAGCATTCCTGCAGAATTTACTCTTGTTATGTATTTAAGAAGTTCCTTGTCTCCTGTCCTTCTGTCTATCTTAGATGGACAAATCTTCCTTCCTCTGTTTTCTTCTCCTAATCTGCTTAACACATCTTCTCAGTTTACTCTGAATCAGCTCCTCTGAGTTGTTTGTGCTTTAAATGTCCTCTTAGGCTACCATTACCTATGGAAGCCCTGCCTACCCCCTGCCAGTTCCATACATCATCTGTTCCTGTATTTCTCTATCAGAGACTTATATCCCTAATCTTCACATTGCAGCATCTTCTCTGCCCTTCTGTGGTCACATCATACCTGATCGAGTAGTTAAATATACTTGTCCTACCAGTCTGCTCCTTTATAAGCTTTCTCCATGCAGTAAATTCCATCCATCCATCCATCCATCCATCCATCCATCCATCCATCCTTCCTTCCACAGTTCATTATTTATGTGTGGATTGCTTAGCAACCAAGGCTGTCAAGGATCCAATTCTATCATTTTCTGTCTTACTCTCTAGTGACAGTCTCTTGCGAAACCTGAAGTTTACCATCTTGGTTAGGTTGGCTAGCTTGCCTAAGGCTAGACCATCGTGAGTAGGTATTCACTGAATTGTGTTTGTAATGACTTTTATTTATACACATATAAGCATTTTTAGTAAATTGAATTGGACCTCACTTTTGGTCCTTTCCTTTCTGGTATAATTAAGCCAGTCTTATCTCTGTAAAAATGGAGGAATTGTCTTTCTTGTCCGTGGTCTTCCCAGGTTATGTAGGCAGGTTAACAATGGACTTCCAACCAATCCACTTTTGCTGAATGGCTGAATGCTTCCTTTTCTTCTACAGACGTGCTATAATGTTACCCGAGTTTGTCACAAATAACCAGAAAGTGTGAGCAGCTTCTGAGAGGGAACCTGAATTGACTATACTCTCCCAATGCAGGTGAGATTTTTCAGGTATTTAATTTTCACTTTCACAGTCAGGGTTTTCTAAAGCCAAGAGTATTTATAGTGAGCTAACCTGTTAGCCCATCATTTAAGTAGCTCAAATAACTGCTTAATTTAAAGCCCTTCCCGCTTTGATGACTGGCATACTTCTTGCCTTTTGGCTGATTCCACTCTCTGTGTGTAACATTCTTTGGCAGGTATCAGATGGCACCTTTAACAGTGTGGGATCTCAAGCACAATCAAGGCTTCACTTTCCTAACTTGGTGAAATGGCCTCTGTGGACCACCAGGCAGGGACTCCCCTGCCACACCTCTGATCTCAGTGTCTTGACTTAACCACAGAGTAAAACTTTACCACCCTTTAACGCCTGCATCCTTCTGGACTCTAAAGTCAGAACCGTGTGGCTGATGCTGCCAAGTTCTGCTGCTTGAAATGGAACCTAGCTTCCTCCTTGAATTACATTTGCACAAGCCTTGACTTGTTTGTTGCTCTTTAGAAACAAAGAATTTCTTAGGCCTTTTCTTTTCACAAACTGCAAGATTAGCTGGATGGGGGTCTTGACCTGAGGGCACCATTCTCTTATTTCCATTTTTCCTAATCTCTTTCCACATAAACCATGGCTCCAACATTAAATTTCCTGGTGCTCTTTTTCTTTACAAACTGTATTTTTTATTTCTTTTTGCCCTGCTTGCTCTTTTCATTATAGACCCAAATAAGAGTGACCACTAAACACCACATGACAGAGTTCATATTAGTCTGTGTTGAAATCTCCTCAGCCAAAGAAATTTGTAACAAACAGTTCAATTTAGTCTCAAGCAGATTCTTAGGACAAGGACAAAAAGCAGACACATTCTTTGCTAAAACATCACACAAATAGTCTCTAGCTCAGTTGCTAATATTGTTCCCCTCTGAAACATTTTCAACGGGGTTGCTATAGTCCACACTGGTCTCAGCATTATTGTCTTCTAAGCTCCTACTAGCATGGCCCTTTAATTTCCCTATAGAGTGCTCAGTTGGTCCAAGATCCTAAAATCTTCCACAGTCCTCCAAAAATCATTATGACCATGTCTGCTTCCCACTTCCCCAGTCTACTTCCTGGCACCAACTTCTGTCTCAATTACTTTCCTATTGCCATGACAAAACACCATGACCAAGGCAACTTACAAAAGAAAACATTTAATTTGGGACCCATGATTCTGGAAGGTTCGTTCATGACTATCAATGTATGGAGCATGGCGGCAGGCCAGAAGGCGTGGCATTGGAGCAATAGTTGAGAACCGACATCTGATCCATAAACACATGGCAGAGAAAAAGACACTAACTGGGAATGGCCTAGCTTTTGAAACCTCCAAACCTGCCCCCTGCCCCCGTGACACCCTTCTCCCAACAGGGCCACACCTTCTATTCTGTTTCATCAGAAATAATTCCACCAACTGGGGACCAAGCATTTAGATATATAAACCTATGTGGGGCATTCCCATTTAAGCCAACGCATTATTATTACAGTGTGAGAGACTGGGAAATGGCTTAGTGGGTAAAATGCATGCAACCCAAGAAAGAGAATTAGAGTTTGGATTCCTAATGCTATGTAATTAACAGGCAGGCACGTTGCCTGCCCGTAATCTCTGGACCCAGGTAGGGACAGGGCACTTTAGTATCCAGCTGGCTATCAAGATAAGAGAAAGGCAAGATCCTGGATCACCAAGAGACTGTCTCACTGTGTAATAAGGCAAGTAGTCAAGGAAGACACTCCATGTTAACGTCTGGCCTTTAACATGCATGCATACACACATGGGCGCTCATACACACTCAGAAAAAGAAAAATCAACGTTAAATAGAAAAATAGAAATAGTGAAGCACCTGATAGTAAAGATAAGGCTACAAGAAAAGAGAAATTATCAATAACCTATAACTAATGTGAAGCTCTGATCATGAACGCTAGGCGCATAATAAACATGAGATGATGGATCAATATTTCACTTGATCAATGTACCTGCTGAACATGCTAGTGATTTTTAATTATAGATAAATGGTAGTATACGAAAAACAGAAAAAACAGGATGGTAGACTATCTTGAAAGATGCTGTGGCCTTTGCCTGAGGCATCATGGGAATTCTTGGCTGTGCCTATTAGGAAGGTACACAAGGGAACAGAAGCCTAGGCTGGGATTTGTGAGGCTGGAAACTTGACCCCAAGGGCTGGCACTGCAGCTGGGCTACTCTGCCAGGAAATTGCCCAGCTGGGTGGAGACAGCCAGGAAGTTGCTTGGCCAGTCCTCAGGGGAAAGAAAGGATGGGGGTGCCAGGAATGACTGTCATCAACACCTACCTGATCAACTAAGCAAATGTGGAAAGGACCTCGGTAAATGCCAGCGGGAAGAATAGAACGACACTCCCTCATCACGGAAGCCTTCCCGGCGTCGAGGGCACACCATGCCAGACACTCCATTGCCATTTGTGTTAGAATTATGAAAAGCCTGGTTGGCTGGGAGGATAAAGCTGTAACTGTTGAATGTTTCGATTTATTGAAGTCATAAGAATTAGCCGGGCAGTCTCATGACATTTTACTGGCAGAAGTTTGCTCGAACTGGTTTGGATCTGATTGTAATCACTGTGTAGGCCGAACACTGGATGGAGATTAAACAGAGCTTCCTGGTTTTGTGGAAAACAAATGCGGTCAGAGAATGGCCAAGGGTTGCCTCGGGGTAATAGTGGGTCTCCCTGTGGCTTCCCTTCCAGATCTACAGCCCCTGAAAGCAGCTGATGTTAGCTCTAGCCTGGGATACTGAAGCAGCTCTGGCCAGGCACTGAGACGATTCCTGGTGACGTGTGCGCTAACAATCGCGATAGCTGGGAGGATTTTAGGGAGTTGATGCCATTTCTGTTTTGCCTCCAGGAAGAGTCCACATACTAAGGGGAGTTTTCTAACGAGGACTGTGTTAAGTATTTTGTTATCTCCTCATATAACCTCCCTCAATTTGTGTATTATTATTTTATTGTGTTATAGATAAGGAAACAGGTTCAAATTTTTAACTAGAGTCTATTATAGAACCAAGCTGCCTCCTTCCCAAGCCCATGGTGTTCATCATTTGTGTGCCCTGCTGACTGTCTGCAAAGAAAGGATGAATCTGGGCACCCCCTGTATTCTGAATGGACACTTTGGATCATCACTGTTGTTTCCCTCCCTAAGGAACTTGGAAAGCCCTATGGGCAGAGGAGATGCTGTTGTTGTTAATTTGAGAAGGGGCTTAGTCTAACGGTGGCTCACCTGCCAGAATTTGGAGACTGGTTAAAAAAAAATTCTCTGCTTCCTTTTTTCCCACGGTAATGAACTTTAATCTTCAAAATATCTTTAGAGTAACATAAATATTATGAAAATTATGACTCCCAAATGGTTTCTCCTACTATTCAACACTATATGTACATATTCACAGTCTCTGTTGATGAACCAATAGTGATAAATTATTTGTAACTAGGGCAAATACTTCTTGTTTGCTTGGTTTTTTTTTTTTCCTGGTTAGAGAATACCACATTGCCTTTCGTTGTAATTTATCCTTAAGATCGTCTTATCCAAGATTGTTTCTCATACTTTTTTTTGGTGACCTTGAAAGTTTTGACCTAATTAGATATTTGTAGGTTGGTCTGTCTTACCCTCATAGCAAGATTGGTATTACCTTTGGAGAAAGACCTCCTGAGGCAAAATTTCGTTTTCATCATCTTGTCCCAAATCACATGTGCTATGTCCCTCTTGTTGAAGAGTTCGTTACACTGCTACAAATTGACCCTGGGCACCTAGTAGAGACCGTGTCTGCCAGGTCTCTTCACTGTTAACATGCTTAGTTTCCCCCTGGGTCCTCTGGAGAGAACGGACTGTATGCAGCCCACACTTTGGAGAATTGAACTGTCTACACGAATCATTCAGCCTTCTTCCGCAGGGAGGTTTGGTTTTCCTCCATTCATTCATAAGCTTACAGTATAGACTGGGGCTGTTTCTTTGCTTTGAGTTATAACACAGTACTTCCATGTGGCTGTTGTGCTTTGAATGTCTCCAGTTTTGGCTGATAGGAACCCTTAAACATTGGTTCCTCAATCACTTTGAAATTTCTCCATATCAATATTTTCTTTAAGCATTTTCTTACTTTATGGCTACTGCATGATGTTCCAGGTGCACCTCACGCAGCTCCCCAGTTCTAGAGCCAGCTGTTTCTACTACGAGATCCCCCAGCCACTTTAGGATGAAAGATGAAAAGGACCTTGAGGATAAAAGACCTTGAAGGATATTAGGCCAGAGAGTCTGGTTAGATATTTATTTTAGAATGATCACATCTGGCAGGATAAAGGTGAAACGGCAGGCCAGGGTAAGACAAGATAGGCTGCTGCAGAGATCTATGCAGTAGGGACAGCGTGGAGAGGAGGTCACTAGGCAGGCAGAGGGGAGGTGACAAAGAGAAGGATCACTGTCTTAAACTGTGAGAGCAGCAATGCAGATGTGGGGACCAGAGCTTACATTCCCAATCAAGCACCCTGGGTGCGCTCAGTACTAGGACTCAGTCTTCCTAAGCACACTGAGACTTTCTGGATGAAGACAGGAGATCCTATTAAGAGCTAATATTTACTGAGCACTTGGTATGTTCTCTCTAGCTCTCTAAACACTTAACACGGTTTGGTTTGGTTTTGAGACAGTTTTGCCATGCCCAGTCTGGCCTCAAAGTCAACATTCTCCACCCCACTTTCCACAGTGCTGGTATTACAGATGTGTCCCACCGCCCCCACTAACACTGAATGCATACAACTCATTCAGTTCTCACACACTTTGTACTAAATATTGACATTATCCTGACCTTTCAAATAAGGAAACAGGCGTTGAGTGAAGCAGCGAGGAACCAGCTTCACAGTTAGGAAGTAGAAGCAGACGCTCAAGGGTGCCAACTGCTGTCTTGTGCTAAAAGATGCTTCCACATTGAGCACTGTGCTCGTGAGCCACATCTGGAGCAGATCCGCCTCAACCAGCTGCAGCTTTTGCATCCCCCAAAATTCTCCCAACATCTCCAACCCACTGATTCCTTGCTCATTCCCAAAAGCCTACTGGATTGGCCAATGGCTGACTTGACACCTTCTTGCTGGGCCCAGTCCATCTCACCATTTGGCTGAGTTCTTCCATTTCAAAATCACTCTGGGGCTGGGCTCTTGGTGTTTTCAGACTCTCAGCATCCAGGTGTGTGGCCAGGCCCTGTCCCCCATCTCTCTGTGCCTCTGGAGACTGTTCTTCCAGTCCATTACTACCTCCTGACCATACCTCCACCATTGTGAGTGCTGGGGACAGCTTCCTCCCTCTCTGCTGTTAATGGGTCAGGCTGGGGCCAGTGCCTATTTCCTGACTGTTCTGTTTGTATAACAGACTTCAGAACTTTTTGTTCGTTTACGCAACTCTTAGAGCTCCACATCATACTTTTTTTTCTCCAGAAAGATCAGGAAGTAACTTCGAATGACTACCAGCTTCCATTTCTTCTTCCACTTCTCTCAGCTCTGTCTAGACAGAAAGAACAGGAAGTAACTTCGAATGACTACCAGCCTTCATTTTCTCCACCACTCCTCTCAGCTCCTTCTAGATTTTTCTATTTCATTCTATTCTGGTTTGACCCCGAGTCATTCTGTCATCAAACAGTCAAACTACTTAAATATTCTGCATTATTTGTCTGATGTTTATACTTTAAAATCTAACTTGTCCACATTAGTGAGTCCTATTACTGTCATTCCTGATTGATTTAGAAAAACGTCTGTCAAGGTATAATCTAGAGGAGCATTTCTTCTGATTAGCATAGGAAAGTCCTTATGAACCCTCACCATGCCAACCTTCCTTTCTCCGCCCTTTTGGAAGACTCCAGAGCCATCATAAATAGGTGATGGGAAACACCGCTCTGTGCAGTGACACATTTGAGACCCACTGTCCTCTTCTACATCTCTTTGGTCCTAGCCTTTTAAGACCTCATGTAGTTCTATTTACTGAACTGAAAACAAAAAGGCACCGCGGTTTTCTTCCTCCGACCTCTCTAGAAGAGCAGTTACAGATTAAAGACTATGGGTCCTTAATTAAAAGACACATATAATAATATGTATAATAAAACACATATATAATTAAATACATATATTATAATAAAATCCATAATTATTAAATAATAATTACTTACTTCATTATGTTGCTTGAGGAATTTATATAGGCATATAATGTCTTTTGATCAAACCCGCCTCTAATCCTCCTCTCCTAAGATTTCTCTCTCACTCACTCGCTCCCTTGCTCTCTCGTTCTTTCACCCTCTCACTCTCTCTTTAAGCCCACTGAGTCCACTTAATTAAGCTGCAAATATGTATATGGGTGTAGGGCCATCTACTATCTACTGGCACAAGGGCAGCCTCTCAGGAGCTGCGTCCCTGAAGAAAACTGACTCCCCTCCACCCCCCAACCCCAGAAGCCATCAGTTGCCAATAGCTTGCAGCTTGGGTGGGACTTCACCAGCCTGTCCATTCTGAAATTGGGGCTGGCTTAACTTTGTGATGGTCTTGTGCATGCAATCACAACCATTGTGAGTCCCTGTGTTTAATAGCTTTGTCATGTTTTGCTATGAACTGTCCACTCCCTCTTGCTGTTACTCTCTTTCTTCCCCTTAGTTTGCAATGATTCCCGAGCCTTGCAGAGAGGTCGTGTGATGTGGATGCCCATTTAAAGCAGAGAACACAGTGTGTATTTTCTGCGTGTTTTCCTGTTGTGGATCTCTGTATTAATCACCATCTGTGGCCAGAAGAAGCTTCTGCACTGAAACATGAAACATGTAGTAATCTCTGGGTAGAAAGATAAGAACTGAGTGGTCAGTTTATTACTATGTCCATTTAACAGAATAATAGTACTAGCTTCTCCCCCTAGAGCCTATAGCTAACCAGTCACAAGTCTGGGTCCCGGTTAGCAGTACCAAGCACGAGTTCTGCAAATGGAATAGGCTTTCAATGCAAGTAGAAATGGTTGGTAATGCTCATAACATTCATGCCTTTGTTGCACAAGTGGGCCTATCTTACCAGGACAGTGATTGTTTTAGCTCAAGGGCTTACAAGTGGGTAAGACTACTGTTTACTTTTCTCCTACATGAGCATACACAGGACTTTCCAGCTCCATGAAAGCCAACAAGTAGGTAAAAAGCTTATAGGTCAGTATTAGCTATGATTAGCAGAATTACCTATGATTCAAGTATGTGGTTTCTCCAGCAACAGGGTCTCACCATGAAGGGTAGCCAAGAGCAATGACAAAGGTCTGTGACATTTGGGAAGAGGAGGCTATGAGATTCCATTGATCAACAATTCAAAAAGAGGTAACCCATACCTGACACTGAGTGTTTGGCAGAGGAATTATGTTGTCTGGGTAGAGGCACCGCTTCCCTATTACAGAGTAACACCGTTTAAACTTCTTTTTCTTAATACGAATATGTATATTTCAGGAAACTTTTATGGTAGTAGGTTGCTATATGTCCGTCTCAAAGGACTTTAGTGTTAGATATTGCTCCCACACGCCCTAGAATATGCGCAGAAGCTTAAGAGGGGACTTCTTAAATCGGTCTACACAATTTGAAAGCCGTGTGCAAGCTGAGGAGCTGGGAAACCTGTTGCTACTCTAAGAAGGAGGAGATAAGCCAGCTTCCTCTAAGACTGGAGACCTAGAGGCATGTGGAAGGATTTTTGGAACAACTCCACCTTCAAAGGCTTAGCAAGCTCTATCTAATGTCCATTGTTTATCTAATGTCTATCTAATGTCCAAGATGGAAACAGACCAGCTCTGCAGCAGGTCATGAGTGGACAATCTCTGCTAGAGCCACAACTTCCTTTATAGAAGAGATTCGTGGACATCTCCTCTCCAGTGACTGGGAGTGACTGAGTGTGGGTGGAGCCAGAGACATATTCATCTGCCTTAAATGTGTCAAGAGGCTGGAGGAGAAAGAAGAGCATGTTTGTCTTGCAGCAGACATGGGTCAGGGTGACTATTGCCCACAGGGACTTTTAAAGGTCTCTGTGGCAGCAGGGGTGCTAAGGCATAGAGGGTTGTGTTTGCTGCTTGTTTTCTTCACTTTGCTTTTTGAAGGGGAACCACACCACCTGTTCTTGCTCTCCCCCCTCATCAGACAAGTCCAGATGGACATTTCCACGAGTCTTTCCCATAAAGACAGCACGTGTCCATCAAAACTGGGAAGCAGAGACAGAGGCTGGGGAGGACAAGGGCAGGGGAATGTTTGGACAATGTTTTGCCTGTGTGCTGTCTTTCTGTTGCTAGCCACAGGAGACCCACAGTCAAGCAAATTCTGTCGTTAGTTCCCATCTCTGTTTCAGAAATCAATATTGGGCGGTTCTTCCTGTGCACCTTGTACACTTCAGGCACGTCTGCCAACGGCGCTCTGTGCTCCTTGAGAGCGGCCATCAGGGGTCTCCCCCAGGGCTTAGGGAGGGATGGGAGGCCAGTTCTTCTGTCTTCCTTGCCTTCATTTTTTTCTTTTTAAGCACATTTTCAAATAGTTTGAAAAGATTTCTGGCGGCTGCTGGGCTCTGTGTCTGGCTGGTTGTGTACAGTCTGCTAGATAACCATCCCCTCTAGCAAGAATCTAGTTGTGTGTTCTGAAGCATGAAGTTGCTGCTTAAGGATGTGATGGGGTGGCAGAGTCAACGGGAGCAGGAAAGAGTTCTGATGACCAGGTGTCTGTGGGATGTGATTCAGGTTCCCGTACTTTATGTACCTAGCTTTCTGAATGTAGCTTACTCACTAGTGTGGATGAAATGATGATGATAATAATCACTTTCTCATTATTTGAAATTCCAACAAAACGTTTTTATAGCATTGCATTTTTGTAGGCTGGCCCCTGCTGAGTGAAACTTCAGCTGAAATTGTGTAGGTGATTCTATGGGGGAAAAAACCCTCATTCCCATTGTCTTATGCTGTTTCCCTGAGTGGTGAATGGTAAAGACCTATTGAGAAAAAGTCTTTGGTAACAAAGTCTACTGAGGGAAAAGAGGGAGTCTTTAGAGGTTAGGGTATTGGAGAAGCCATAGTTAGTTCCTAGTCAAGCCCCATAAACTACCTGTGAATAGATGTATAGGCCTCTGAAAGAGCTATGCTGTGCAAATACTAAAAACCCAGAGAGAGTAATTGGGGTTCAATCTGAAGATCAGAAAAGCAAAGCAGCCAACCACTAGAGAGAGCTTTTACGTCTACCAAATCTTCAGACTGAAAGGGCGAGATCGTGTTTCCATGAATCCTTAGACTTCACACTCCAGTGAGTTCTTTCTTGTCTCTTCCCTTTATATTCTTCTCTCTGCCCAGACATATTGCTACTGACTCCACCTCCCTAGTGCTGGAATTAAAGGTGTGTGATTCCCAAACACTGGGATTAAAGGTGTGTGTTAACACCTCCTGCATCTGTTTCTCTCATAGCTCAGGGTAGCCTTGAACTCACAGATATCCATCAGCCTCTGTCTACCACGTCATAGGATTAGAGGTGTGTGCCACCACTTCCTGGCCTCTAGTGGCTTAGCTTTGCATTCTGATTTTCTGGCCAGCTTTATTTATTAAAATACAAATTAAAGCAGGTGAAGACAGATTGTATTCAAATGTTAAGAAACACAAGTCCAGGCAACTTGTAAGTCAGATTTAGTTAACATTAGTATAAAACTCCCAAGTTAGCTCCGTTTTACTACAAGACAAACAAACAAACAAACCAAAACTGAGGTCCCAAAGTTCAGTGGTCCTGGACAGACCCCACAGTGGTGGATCTAGAACATGGGTCTAAGTCTTCCACTTACAGGTACAGAACCCTTTTATCATTTACATAACACCTCACGCGTCTTTTTACTTTTAAACACCATCTTCCTGTGGGCCACATCTGTCTCCTCTCAATCCAGAGGCAGTCCTTTGTCCTGCTCTAGGACAAACAACCCTGCCTCTTCTCCCTTGGTCCCTTCCCCTTCTAACTTGGTCCTCTCTCTTGTCTTTTCTCTTATTGACTACCCTCTGTACCTCTGAAGCAAATGAATCTCCTTTCTGCTGAGAATTTAGTCTTGGGGGTCCTGAGCCTATTGGCTACTGATCTCTTACCATGAGGAGAAGGCTCCTTATTCTTGTTCTTCTTCTCAAACCTGTAACTCTAGTAGGCTGATCATAAAGCGTCAGACAAACATGAATTGAGACACGGTTAACAATGCTACTGACACATAGTCCTTAGCCAGGAAGCTCACGGAAAGCAGGGCAAGAATGAGAAGCAGTGATAGATCAGAGAAGACTGAGGAATCCTGATGACTCAATGTGATATGCTCTTATGGACTGGATCCTGGGACAGAGCAAGACACGAGGTGGAAAAACTGGTGACATCCAGATAAAGTCTGCACGTAAGTTACTGTATCTTCCCAGTGTCCATTTCCTGGTTTTGAGAAGTGTGCTGTGGTTATGTAAAATGTTAACGTCCAGGAAAGCTGGGTGAAGACTACACACGAACATTTTGTTCTAACTTTGCAATTTTTCCATAAAGTTAGATCCAAAGTTAAGGGAAAAAAACTTTTTAAAAATAACCAAGAAGTCAAAGCACAAAGAGAACCGGACAACCACGTAGAATAAATAAGCAGAGAATCATGGAAAGTTGGATGGGAGACACGGCATTCTTCAAAGGGTTTACTCCTCCAGACACTTGTGGGAGTCAACTAGATCATGAATGCTTTCCCACAGGGAGAGACTGAAGTCTGTGGGTGTGGAGACATCACAGCTACCCTCAAAAGTTTGAGATTTGAGAGACTGTGAATCCGTATATCATGGAGTAAACATTCTTAAATGCTTAAATATTCTTAAATACTTTAAAAGAAAAATTTACATGGATTTTAAAAACGGGTTAATGATGCTTACTTTTTAGTCACCCTTTTCTTGTACGAGAGGAAAGCTTTGTCATTACAGAAGACAGGGCCCTCATTTATTGAAAATGATATGCCTGCACTTAGTACTATTAGTGCAGAAAAAGCTAAGAACCTTCTCGTTCCTGTCAAAGTGTGATACCTACTTGTTTGTGTCTTCCTTTGAAGCACGTAGAGATGGTAGCCTTAATGGCAATTCAGGATTTCTCCTGGGTCGATGGAAAACTGGACTATCGTTGGTTAGTTTCTTTTGTGTGTGTGTTAAGCACATCTCTTGACAGTGTCTATCATTTCCCCTGTGCATGACAGGGTGAACACAGTGGCTACACATGCTGGATCCCCTAGGAAACAGACCGAGAGTCTCTCAGGCTTGTATGCAAAAGGTTTCTGGGCATGTGCTCATAGGATTACCAGCTCTGGGTGGCAAGGAAAACATAAAGCACCCTTAAGAAGTCAAACTTTGACATAGTTGTTACAGAGAAATCAGACTGCTGCAGGAGATACTGGAGCTGTGTCGGCTCTGTACGAGTAGTTAAGCAGAGATAATGGGGTTCTACCCACGAGTCAGTGGTTAGATGCTAGGCATAGTCTAAACTTAATCAAGCAGGTGAAAACTACTGGGGAAGGATTTAGGTACGAGAGTTGTCAACAACCAAAGCCAGGCGGCTAAAAGAATGTGTACCTTGATCCTAAAAGGGACTCTCAGAAGCATATCAAAGCATCCCACGCAATCCTATCATTGCTCCATTTATAAACTCTCCCAGATGAGCAGATGCTCAGGTTTTGACTGGTTTCTTTTCATAAAAGAAAAAAAAAACCTCACAATATTGTTTGGATTTGATTGTTACAAAGCAACAGATTTCTTTATGCTTTCTCATCATCCTTTGTTTGGGTTGGTCCTCCTCCTCTGCCTCTCTCATGTCTCCTTGCCCCCCACTCCAATCTTCCTTTATCCTTCCATTCCTAATATTCCTCCCTTCCGTTTTAATGTCCACTCCTTCCCTAAAACCTCTCTTTCTCCTCTCGTGGTCCTCTTTCTATTTTCCTGCGCTACACACACACACACACACACACACACACACACACACACACAAAGCTAGGCTCTGAATATGAGCTGGTACATGCACTATTTCTTTCTGAGGCTGGGCTGCCTCATTTAACCCAATAGTTTCCATTCTTGTGCATTTTCCTGCAATTTCAGTTTTCTCTGTGGATGGGAAGATCCCCCCGTGTATATGTACCACGATCTATTATCCTATCATCTGCTGATGGGCATACACGCTGATTCCATTTCCTTACCATTGTGAATAGCGCAACAATAAACTTAGATATGCAAGTATCTGTGTGGTAGAAATTGGAGTCCTTTAGGTATATTCGCAGGATATAGAACTACACATTTTTAGTGCTTTGAGAAATCGCCACGATGGTTTCCACAGTGACTGCACCAGTTTACACTCCCGCTAGCGGAGAGTGAGGGTTCCTTTTCCTCGTTTCCCTGTCCTCACCAGCAGTCGCTGTCATTTGTTTTCTCTATGGCAACTATCTTGTTAGATTAGGGAACCTCAAAGCGGTTTTAGTTTGCATTTATCTCCAAACTAAGGATCTTGAATACTTTAACAAGCATTAGTTTGCATTTCTGCTTTTGAGAACTATCTGTTCAATTCATCACTGGCTAATTTGTTGATTGGCAGCTTTGTTTATGTTTGGTGTTTAAATTTTGCAGTTTTTTTATTTTTTATTTTATTTATCTATCTATCTATCTATTTATTTATTTATTTATTTTGGTTTTTCGAGACAGGGTTTCTCTGTAGCTTTGGTGCTTGTTCCGGAACTAGCCCATTTTGCAGTTCTTTATATAATATAGATATTAACCCGGGTCTGAAGCATAGCTGCCAACAATTCTCTCCCATTCTGTAGGCTATCTGTTTACTTAGCCAATAGTTTCTTTGCAGGAGCTTTTAATTTTTCATAACCCCTGTTTCTTGTGCTATCGGGATTCTCTTTGGGAAGTGATTGCTTGTGGGCTCTTTTACCCCAGTGTATGTATTTGGCTCCTTTGTCAAGATTAGGGGGCAGCTACAGCTATGTATGCTAACTCCGGGTTTTCTATTTTCTTCCATTGGTCAGCATGTTTGATTTTATTTGGTTGTTGCCAGTACCCAGCTGTCTTTACCAATGTGTGTATAGTCTGAGCTCTAATCCCTGAGTACTCTGAGACACCGATCACCATGCCTGTATTAGGGCATGGATAATTTTTAATTATATTTACTATGAAGATTGGTCATAGGAATATGAAGAGATGCCCCAAATGGAACACTTGTGTGCCAGGGTGTTTCTTATTCCCATTGTGTAATCTCAAAATCTAGCTCAATGATGACTGCCAGGATAGTAATTCCATTCCTTGCTTGTGGTTTCATGGCATGAAGAAAACAAAGTGATTGATGATAGCAGCTATAATACAATTTATAAGGTCTCTCACTATTTCCCATGGTAGAAACGATCACTCATCGTGGAGCCAGCAACTGTAGACTTACAAAGCTTAGACGGAACTTTGTATCTGTAGGGACAGATAGCAGAACATCTCTAGATCACTGAGAGTAATACTGTGATTCGTGCATTATTACACAAGTTCCTGTGTGCATGGCACATTGTTGATTTCAGTATATTGCATCATGGAGGTTGATACTCATTCTGTTTCGGTATCTTCTCAAGATTGTCAAAGGATTCTTCCTTGTCAAAAAGGCATTTCAGGGGCTCAGGATATGACTTAGTATGTTAAGATTACTTTCTATACAAACATGAGGTCTGAGTTCAAATCTGTAACACTTGTACAAAAGCTGAGCATGGCTACATGTGACCACACCTCCAGTGTCAGGTGGAGATAGATATATTTGGCCAGCCAGCCTAGCCAAAGAGTGCTTGTCCTATTCAGTGAGAGACTGTCTCATGTTAACAAGGCAGAGAGTGATAGAGGAAGATATCCAATCCAGCATCATGACCTGGCTTCAACATGTGTGCATCTGCAAACTCACATGTATGCAATACGCACGTAATAGTTGTTCCAGAACCCCACAACTTGGAAGTGTCTGGACTCACACACCATAGTAGACCCTGTATTCATGTGAACACTGCTGCTCCTCCTTGGTAATGAAGGAATTTCATAGTCTAATGTACAATCTTGTGTTCGTTAGTCAGACACTGTAAGACAAACCCATCCCCCAGAAGCATGCCAGTTCTTATAAGGATAAATAGTTGCTTCTTTCAGAATAAAAGGGGTCAGCACAATCAACTGTGACCACATGGCTGGTTAGTCTCTTCATGGCAGAGAATCAGGGAATGATAACACGTATTTTTAAATACTATAGCCTGCCTTTGAGCAATAGCGTTTAACTCCATGGTGTCATGACATGGTGATGACCTCAGTCAAGAAAGGCAAACCAGATCTAAAAAAGAAGGCAAGCTAACAACAAAAGTTATGCCAGAGAAATAAATGGTATATTTTTATGTGCTGTTGATAACAGGGGTCATAGAAAACAATAAAGATAATATGAACAGTACTGCCACCCCAGGCCACTTGCAGAGAATCATTAACACTTGTGTGTAAAAAGTTATTGTATGATTTTTTAACTTAACAATTTTCCCACCAAAATAAATAAATACATAAATAATTCTCTATATCAACCAAATTGATTATAATGTGCCCTAGAGAATTTCTGTTTGTATTTTGTTGTTGCTGTTAGCTTGTTTGGAGTCTGTTGAGATTAGTGTATGTGTGGGCTTATGCCTTCATCAAATTTGGAAGAATTTTTGGCTGTTATTTGTTGAGATTTATTTCCATATGCCCTTCTTACTCTAATGGGGACTCCAGGGTACCATGAAGTCTTCATCTCAAAAGCTATAGAAAGATCATTGGTGTCTTTGTATCTTCTACACCTCTGACATTGTCGTCTTCACTCTGGCTTGGTCCCATCTCACTTGCTCCTGTTGCTCAGACACCAACAGTCTTTACTTCTTGATGTCCAATATCTTTAAAACTCAATTCAACTATTTTTTCCAATAGTGTAGCAAATCTAGTCCCTGTTAATATTTCTAGGCAGCAAGTTGAAATCCCAAGTGGATTCTTTTAAAAACTCCAATCTTCTAAAAGTATAAATTTTGTTGTAAAAAAATGGCCCATTAAGTCCTTGGGACTTCAAGACAGATATTTATGGTTACCCACAATAATTAGCCATTATCATTTTTCCTTGCTAACATAGCCTCAGTTTTGTTTGGATATGAATGTCCTGAGCCTCAGGGAATATAATAATTTGCTCTAAGCTATTGGAAAAGTCAATGTTACCAAAGTATAGATATGTAACACAATGTGCTTGGGAATTTAGGGAAAATCGGTCCTCCCAGATAAAGAAAAGAGCTGGAGACGGAGCAAAGCTTGTTGTTGTTGTTCTTGCACATCTCCCATCTTCTACACATCTATTTGACTTGACACAGCCGGTCTTCACTCAGGCACCTGCTATGCTCCATCTCATTTGCTCCTGTTTCTCAGAAATCACTCGATTTTACTCCTCGAGGTTCAATATCTTTCCCCCCTTTTAAAATTGTTTTTATTGAAGTATACATTTTTCTCCACTCCCCTCCCTTTATCCTTCCTCCCCTTCTACTCCCTCCCATGATCCCCATGGTCCCTACTTATTCAGGAAATCTTGTCTTTTTTCTAATTCCCATGTACATTAGATCCATGTATGTCTCTTTTAGGGTCTTCTTTGTTGTCTAGGTTCTCTGGGATTGTGAATTGTATGCTTTTTTTGCTTTATATCTAAAAGCCACTTATGAGTGAGTGCATATTATGTTTGTCTTTCTGGGTCTGAGTTACCTCAGTCAATAAGATGTTTTCTAGATCCATTTATTTTCTCAGATATTTCAAGATTTCATCATTTTCTTCCACTGTGTAGTGCTCCATCGTCTTTATCTATTATATCTACTATGTACCACATCTTTTTTTTAATCTATTCTTAGGTTGAGGGGCATTTAGGTTGTTTCCAGGTTCTTGCTATGACAAATAATGCTGCTATGAACATAATTGAGCACTTGTCCTTGTGGTATGATTGAGTATCCTTTGAGTATATACCTAAAAGTGATATTTCTGGGTTTTGTGGTAGGTTGTCTCCTAATTGTCTAAGAACTCGCCATACTGATTTCCAAAGCAGCTATACCAGTTTGCAATCCCAGTTGCAATGCAGGAGTGTTCCCTTTACCCCAAACCTTTCCAGCATAAGCTGTCATCAGTGTTTTTGATCTTGGTCATTCTTACAGGTGTAAGATGGAATCTCAGAGTTGTTTTGATTTGCATATCTCTGATGGCTAAGGATGTTGAACATTTCCTTAAGTGTCTTTCAGCCATTTTAGATTCATCTGTTGAGAGTTCTCTGTTTAGGTCTGTACCCCAATTTTTATTGAATTATTTGTTCTTTTGATTACTAATTTCTTGAGTTCTTTGCATATTGGAGATCTGCCCTCTGTCTGATGTGGGGTTGGTGAAGATTTTTTTCCTATTCTATAGGCTGTCATTTTGTCTTGTTGACCGTGTCCTTTGCTTTACAGAAGTTTCTCAGTTTCAGGAGGTCCCATTTATTAATTGTTTCAATCAGTGTCTGTGCTACTGGGGTTATATTTAGGAAGTAGTTTCCCTTGTCAATGTGTTCAAGTGTGTCTCTCTCACGCATGCGCGCGATACTACTTTTATTTCCTTTACATTAAGCCAATCATGAAATTTCACAGTGATTTCTGTGGTGGGGCAGAAGGAAAGTGAATTCAGAATGATCCAGGCCACGGCCTGGTTGGCCTGAGAAGATGCAAGCAGGGGAGGCCTCACTGGGGAAGCTGGAGGAGCACCGACTGCCCCCGCTGGCAGGTAGGTGATGTTCCCAGAGTGGGAGAGCCTGTAAGCAATGTCCTCAGCTGCTTCCACAACTCAATCAGGCTATCGCCTGCCGTGGCCAGGAAGTTGGCAATCAGCAGAAATGATGGCTGCCTTTTTCTGCTGCTCAGACTTTTCCACCACAAATCTGGCCCTCTCTGCTCCCTGCTGAGCCACCTGTTTGGCTTCCACTGCTTCTGTGAACTTTTTCTCCGAAGGTCAGATGTGTCAGGGACCCATCATCCAGGATGAGCCCAAGTGTTGCTGCTCTCTCCGTGAGGTCAGCACTCACCTGCTGGGAGACCAGTTCTCGCTAGGTGATCAATTCTCCAGCATCAAAACGAGCCACTACCAACTTGAGGATCTCTGTAGTGATGGAAAGCAGCACCAGCTCATTATAGTCCTCGCCGATGGAAGCTGGCTGGCCACCAGCCTGAAGAGGATACCAGTGCTACCAGTGATGATTGGTACATTCCGTGGTCGCGAGTAGCAGTCAAAGATAATTGGTTTCTGTACCCAAGGGATGAGAAAGTGAGTTCCTTACCCTACCATGACATCCAGCTCTGTGCCCAGCATCCACATTATACAAGGCGGTGTTCAGCACTCCTCCTGCAATACTTTAAGACATTGGCCAAAAGCAGCTTCTTTATTCATTAACCAATAAAAGCAGCACATATACAGAAGAACTTCCCACACCAAAGTATATTCTTTTATGTTTCGATAGAAGGTTCTATAGTTGTCTGTTAAGTTCATTTGTGTCATACCATCTGTTAGTTATCTTATTTCTCTGTTAAGTTTCTCTCTGGCAGACCTGTCTAGTGGTGAGAAAGGGTGTTGAAGTCTCCTACGATTAGTGTGCGAGGTTTAATGTGTGATTTAAGCTTTAGTAGTGTTTCTTTTACATGTGAGGGTGCCCTCGTATTTGGGGCATAGCTGTTCAGTATTGAGATTTCTTCTTGATGGATTTTTCCTGTGACTAATATGAAATGTCTTTCTTTGTCTCTTTTGATTAATTTTAGTTTGAAGTCCATTTTGTTAGCTATTAGGATAGTTACACCAGCTTGTTTCTTAGGTCCATTCGACTGGAAAATTATTATCCAACTCTTTATTCTGAGGTGATGTCTGTCTTTAAGATTGAGATGTGTTTCTTCTATGCAGCAAAAGGATGGATTCTGTTTTCATATCCAATCTGCTAGCCTGTGTCTTTTTATAAGTGAGTTGAGTCCATTTATATTAAGAGATATTAATGGCCAGTGATTGCTATCTCCTGTTATTTTAGTTTTTATTGTTGGTGATGTTAATTTGTGTGTTTTTCCCTTCTTTGGGATTTGCTGCTGTGAGATCATCTATTGTCTGTGTTTTGGTGGATGTAGCCAACTTCCTTAGATTGGAGTTTTCCTTCTAGTGCTTTGTGTAGGGCTGGGTTTGTGGCTAGTTGTTGGTTAAATCTGGTTCTGTCATAGAATATCTTGTTTTGTCTGTCTATGGTGATTGAAAGTTTTACTGGGTATAGTAGTCTAAGAGCATCCATGGTCTCTTAATGTCTTCATAACACTTGACCATGACTTGGCTTTCATTGTTTCAATTGAGAAGTCAGGTGTAATTCTGATAGGTCTGCCTTTATATGTTACTTGGCCTTTTTCTTTTGCAGCTCTTAATATTCTTTCTCTATTCTGTATGTTTAGTGTTTGGATTTTTATGTGGCAAGGAGACTTTTTTTGGTCCAGTCTATTTGGTGTTCTACAAGCTTCTTTAGGTTTGGAAAGTTTCTTCTATAATTTTGTTGAATATATTTTCTACGCTTTTGACTTGGACTTCCCCTTCTTCTATCCCTATTATTCTTAGGTTTGGTCTTTTCATAGTAAATCATGTTTCTTGGATATTTTGTTTTGAACTTTTGTTAGATTTAATGTTTTCTTTGACCGATGAGTCAGTCTGTTTCCTCTATCATATCTTCAGTGTTTGTGGTTATTTCTTCCATCTCTTGTATTCTGCTGTTTATTCATTTGTGTTTCCTTATCGTTTTCCCATATTTTCTGTTTACAGAATTCCTTTGGTTTGTATTTTCTTTATTGTCTCTATTTTGGTTTTCAAGTCTTGAATCATTTCTTTCACCTGTTTGCTTTTTCTTGGTTTTCTATAAGGGACTTCTTAAATTGATTTCTTCCATTTTTTTTGTTTGTCTTTTTCTCAATTTCTTTGAGAGAATTTTTTATTTCCTCTTTAAGGGCCTCAAACATTCTTCTAAAGTTATTAGAAATAACTTTATTATTGGGGTGTTCAAGACTTGCTGTTTCAGAACCAAACACACTAGTGTTGTGTTGCTCTTTGTGGTGTTGAGTGTGTTTCTACCTTATCTACCAATATTTTCCTCTTATTTGTTAGTTGGGGCTGTCTGTGTCACTGGTGACCACTCTTCCAGGTGCCAGTGTATTCAAGGCTCAGATGGTTGCTCCTCATGGCGGAGTTGTGGCCACGGTTCCAGTCACCCTGAAGGTCACTTGGCATTCCAAGAAGTCATTCGATGCTCCTGGAGGTTGCTCTGCAATCCTGGAGGTCACCTGGGCCTGGTCCCATAGAGTTGGCATGCTTGGGCCTGCTCCCATGGAAGTCGCTGGCCTGTTCCTGTGGAGGTTGCTGGCTCGGGCCTGGTCCTATGGAGGTCCAAGATCCAATAACTTTAAAGATCATTGTTTCACCCATCTCTTCTGGGTTATCATATTTGAGAGAGGATTTGATATCTGTGTCTGTGCCAACTAACTTGTATCTCTGTGCTATCAACAAGAAAAATGTCTAATGCAGGAGGAGCATGAAAAGTATAAATTGATTCCCTATTGAGAGTTATTCTTGGGTTCACCTTCCTTTCCTAAATTATATGAAATATATTACCTGTATTTAAGCCACTACTTTGCCATGACTTGTAACCAAATATGGCCTGGTGAATACCTGCTTCTTTCATGGTTCATTTTCTTAACTCCTTAAATTTATTTATTTGTTTGTTTGTTTATTGTGTTTGGGTGTTTTGTCTGCAAACCAGAATAAGGCATGGGATCCCATGGGACTAAGTTATAGTGTGAGCCTCCATGTGGGTTCTGGGAATTGAACTCAGGACTCCTGGAAGGGCAGAAAATGTATGATTCATTTTCTTAAGGTTTCCTGTTTGTATCCTTCTAGAACAACAAAGCTAATGTTCTGGACATGAGAGTTGCCATCAGAGGAGTGGAATCTCAAATTCCTTACTTCATAGCTTTTCATAGGAATGGCATTATCTAGCTATGAACACAGGCAGAGAAACACAGGAGTTTTGCCCCTTACTGGTAGGGTTCTTTAACAGACTTGGGCTGTGATAAAGATGTGCTCATAGAGAACCTGACATCACTATCCTCAGAAAAACAGAATTGCGTTTTTCTCAAGTGGGATACTAACTTCCAATGACTGCAATCCACAAAGACAAAAGCTCTGACCAAAGCTACTTGAAATAAAATGTATTAATATAGTTCCATCATAAATAATACATACTATTAATATGACTTTAAATAATTTATCATGCTAGATTTACATAATAAATAATACATAAATATGTAATCATTCCATGAAGTCATGTGAAATTAGCAGTCATGTAAGAAACTTAACCTATTAACATTCTATGGGAGAGAGAGGCTTACAAATGACTCAGGCTGCAGTCAGTATTGGTTTGTATTATCTCTGCCAAGAGAAACACCAGTCTTCTGTAAATTATTTGACTTATATATCTCATGACTGCAGAAAGGTAGCTAGAAATAGACTTTTCTATGCATAGCCAACAAAAAGCTCCCTTTGGTTATAATGGTAACACTTGTTTTTTCAAAAGGTCTCTAACCCATCAATAATTGAAGGACTACAGAAGAATTACTCGATTAAAATTAAGCAATGCAAGCCATTGCCACTGACTCAACCCTTCCGTTTCTCTGGGGATTTGCTCCTATTGTTCCATCTAATCTTCCTTGGAGTCCTATGTAGTAGACATAATTATCCCCATTTTCTAGCTCAGTGACGAATGAATGGGACAAGTTGGAGCAGTGGTTCTCAATCTGTGGGCTGTGACCTCTTTGGTGGTCAAATTAGCCTTTCATGGGGATCACAAAGACCTTCGAAAATATCAGATATTTACATTATGATGCATAACAGTAGCAAAATTACAGTTATGAAGTAGCAACAAAAGTAATGTAATCGTTGGGGGGTCACTGCAACATGAGGAACTACATTAAAGGGTCACAGCATTAGGAAGGCTGAGAACCCCTGGGTTAGGGAATTACCCAAGTCACATAGCTAGTTACCACAGGCACAGTTTTTTTTTTTTTTTTTTTTTTTTTTTAGCTCTTCTGTGATTAATGCTTGCTGGTTTTCCTTTGCAGTTCATATCTGGTCTGTCTTGAAGAAAAACTTCAATGCAGTTTTTCTCTATGGATTAAGATTTGAGATATTCTCTAATTCAAATTCAACGAAACTTAAGAATCTCTTTTATGCACTCAACACTGTGCGAGGCCCTCTCATGCAGGTGGGATCATTTTTCCTTTGTAATAAACCAATAAACCTATGGGGTATTTGTATCTTCATTGTACAATGCAGGAAACTGGGGCTCGGTAAAGATGAAGATGCTTGCCAAAGCCGTCGTTCAGGATAAGCCGAGTAATGGGACTTAAAATGACAATTACCTCACAGACTTCATCTCTGGCAAAGGGAATGTTTTGTTTTTATTTTTGTTTTTTAATATTTTTTTTTACCTTTTAAAAAAATCTTTTCTTGACCCATTTCCATTCCCATTGATCCCTTTCCACTTCCTAATGAGTCTTTCTTCTACTTTCATGTCCTCTCTCTGTGTGTGTCTCTGTCTCTCTCTCTCTTTCTCTCTCCCCCTATCCTTCTTCCTCTCTCTCTCTCTGCCTGTGTGTGTGGTATCCAGTTAGTTTGACTGAAGTTGCTTACAAAAGCATAGGTTAAGGGTTATTTAAATAAGCATGATACATAACCTTATTAGTGGCTATTCCACTAAAGATGCCACTCCGTTCCCAACTAACCACTAACTAACTGCATTTAAGCCCTCAGAGAGGGGCAGGGTCTTGTGAGCCCCTCCCAATGGTGGGTGTTAACACCAGACTTTTGGTCTTCCTCAGGAAGCAAGCCTCTTTAGAGCACTGTTCTCTGACCTTCAGAAACTTGAATAGCTTCCTTCTTAATAGGAAAGATAATGTTCCAGGAGTGGAGCATGTTGTCAAGAGACTTGAGGACAAATTTTCTATTTCATAAGTTTTCAGCAGGCTGGTGTTGAGTAGACTCGGGTACATCAGTAGCCAGGCCACTCAAGGCTCTTTAATAAACACTCATGTGCCCAAATCTCCCTGTTCTGCTCTCCATAAACTATAGTTGGCTTAACGTCCCTATTCCTCAGAGAATAACATGTGTGGAAATTGTGCTTTGAGTTCAATCCTTCTGGGAAAGGTCCAACCTGCTGAAGAGGCACTGAGAAAGGCTGAGACCGGAAATGTTGATCCTACCCCGGAGAGTAAATATAAACCACCTGCCTCTTCCAGGCTGAATCATAGCTTATCAAGCACGCATTAAACCTTTAAGCTTTTGTTCTCTTAAGTAAGAATAAATCTAAGTTGACTATTCCAGCATACGTATTTGTTTTCCCTGTGCCGTCTATAAACCATGTCCAAGGTGAGTATTTAGAAGCCCGCACGAAAATGAGCAAATTTCGGAGAATAACTGACATCCCTAACAGTTCATGACAAGACAGTCACAACAAAGGAACCGCTATGCATTAAGTGATTTTTCCTGCAAATCCTTTATGTGTACATCAAGCTGTGTGCCGGCAGAGCAAACGGGAATAAATCAAAGGCAGTACCCATGCAAGAAAGGGGTTTTAGGCAAATGCTCTCCTCTTTGCATAAATCAAACAAATAGTGATTGAAAACACCCACAGGAACAGCCTAGATTTCTATGGAGTTTTAGCGATGAAATTATTTTTTTCGAATTGTACCACAATTTACATTGATGAAACATTTTCCAAGTATTTGCTTGTGAAATCTGAAGACAGGCCTAGCAACTAGGTCAATAATATTAGTTAATTTTTTAGCCAAGGTAACAGAAGCAAAGGGTCATTAAGTAACTATCCCAAGGTCGCAAAGCCAGATGGTGAACTGGGCAAGGCCTTCTTCAGAATTTCTGTTGTCATAGTCATGAGCTAGAGGCCCGAGTAATGGTGCTACTAGAGGCCTCTTAGTGACTTCCTCAGTGATCCCAAGAAGGGGGAGGGCAATTGAAGCAAACCAGTGCTTTCTGGAACCAGAGATTATTTCTCCGCTTAGGGTTGAACGACTTCAATGTGAATAGGAGAAAATGGATATTCATCATTTGAGCAGTTTCAACCACCATGCTGCCCAGACTTTCTCATCCCTTTCCCATGAATTATCTTGAATAACTACCAAATCCCTAGGCCCCTACTTACCAGTGCATGAAACCTTATCTTTGTAATCTAGAAGTTGTTTCCCTTCTTTCCAAACATCTATTTGAAGGCACAGTTTACATGTTTACCAAGAGACATGACCTCTGCTGAGAGGCATGAAACCTTGCTCATACATCTACCACCCATGGGTATTACATGCTCTACATATTTATCCATGCTTCTTACCACAGAAGGGACTTCCTGAGGATAGGTTTTTTCTAATCTCCCGGTACCTTGTATTCTGTTGATCCATGGTATGTGATCCACACGTACGTAAGGAAATAAGTAGTTTTCTTGTGTTAAAAGTTATACCCATTTCCCTAAACTAGAAGGAATTCACTTAGAAATGTCATATTTCAAGATAAAGAATTTTTTTAAATGTCAGTGTAATGATGTCTAATGATATTCTGCTGTGCTCATAGATGGCTGCCTAGCCCCATTGTCATCAGAGACTTCTCACCACCCAGCAACTGATAGAAACAGATACCGAGACCCACAGTCAAACATTAGACTGAACTCAGAGAAGAGAGGGAGGAACTGTAAAAGCCAGAGGGGTCAGGGCCATCACAAGAAATCCTACAGAATCAACTAACCTGGACTCACAGGGACTTACAGAGACTGAACTGACAACCAGGGAGCCTGCATGAGACTGACCTAGGCACACTCTGCATATATGAGACAGTTGTGTAGCTTGGTCTTCTTGTGGTACTACTAACAGTGGGAGCAAAAGCTGTCTCTGACTCTTCTGCCGGCTTTTGAGACCCTATTTGTCATACTGGGTTGTTGTGTCCACGTAATACAAGAGAAGGTGCCTAGTCTTACTACAATTTGACATCCTATGTTTGGCTGATATTCAAGGTAGGAGGCCTACCCTTTTCTGGATAGAAACAGAAAACAAGTGTGATGTGGGATGCCCTTCTGTGTATGTGTTACTTTTATTGGTTATTGAATAACACTGTTTTGGCCAATGGCTTAGCACAGTGAAGCCAGGCTGAAAATCTGAGCAGAGAGAGAGAGAGAGAGAGAGAGAGAAAGTGTATCAAGGAGACACCATGTAGCTGCCAAAGGAGAAAGACAGCAGAACCTTACTGGTAAGCCACAGTCTCATAGCGATACACAGATTAATAGAAATGGGTTAATTTAAGATATAAGAGCTAGCTAGGAATACACCTAAGCCATTGGCCAAGCAGTGTTGTAATTAATGTAGTTTTTGTGTGATTATTTGGGTCTGGGAGACTAGGAAGTGAAAGCCCAGTCTCCTTTCACAGGATTGAATGGAGTGCAGTGTGGGGGGGGTGGGCATTAAAAGGAGAGAAGGGAAGGGAAGCTGCAATTGAGATGTAAAATAATAATAACAATAATAAATCATTAAAAAATTTAAAAATAAGGAGTAAATATAGAGCATATTCCAGCCCTGCAGCCTGCTCTCAGGGCTCCATTCTATCCATGTTTTGTTGGCTTCTGCTTCTCACACATGGGCTTTGCCTGGGCTTGTGGAGGCTGACCGGTTTGATGAGAACACGGTCATTCTGCCCCAACTCCCACTTCCTCAAAATCAGTCACTTCAATGAAAAAGAAACAAGGAGAAAAGTCAAGTCTTTGCTAGTACTTGACAAAATTGAACACCTAATGTCCTGATGAAGGATGTCTCTTCTCAACCATTTCAACAGCTTTAGGCCAACACAGCTAAAGTCGTTATGGCCCTGTTCAGGCACCAGGTCAATGCCGATTCATTTTAGCTCTGTGAAGTTGACTCAAAAGGGCACCAGAAAGGAAAGAGCCTTCTCAGCAACCCGACAGCAAGGAGGACAGTTTTCCACTCTGTGTGCGATTTTCTCCAGGACATACAGGAAAAGGATGAGAATCACCATCCATAAAGAGAAAGGCCTTAGAGAAGAGATGGGAGCCAGCAGACCAAGCTCTACACTCTTGAAGCATTCCTGGATTACACAAGCATTCCCTTATTAATTTGCTTTCTCTGGCACAAATCCCACAGATATGACACAACTGAGCGTGCATGGGTGCCAAGTTTGCGTTTGTGATTCTTTTGTAACCTTCTGAAGCCAGATCTTAAAACAAGAACTACATGGCTTTGAGCTTGAACCTTCTATGCCCCCCATAAACTCCAAAGAAAGAGAGAACATCTAAGAGAATGCCGTGCCCTTTCCCATCGCCCTCCCTGACAGTTCTGCACGCCCACCAGCCTCCGGGTAAGTGCTAGGCTCAGACACTGACTTTCCCGCTATTCACTATTCACTGTAGTTCATTTTACAGGCGAGGAAACTGAGGCTCCATCCCTCACGGTGCTACTGTAGTCTCCAAAGAGATCACTCATTAAAACGCCATTTACCTGGGCCGACTCGGAGATACTTCGTGAATACAAGGCAGCCCATCATTCAGGCTTCCCCGGGCTGGCACACTGCCTTTCTGGAACTCCGTAGCCATTCCTCCCACCTTCCCTCTGCCTTTGTCACTGTACTGACTGCCCTCGAGTTCCATGCCATGTCTCTGTCTCGCAGCACCCTCTCTCATTAGACAGTCAGGAGCTGTTGTTGACTGACTGGCCGGCTGCCCAGCAGGCTGAGATGGCATCTTTGACCAAGGACAAGTGTCCTTCAATACCTTTATTTATGGCTTATGTCAAATGATGCCATCAGCATGGCATAATTTTTCCTGAAATGCGTACCAGGAATGGTGAGTTAAAGAAATCAAAATTATTGGAGAGTATCAGTGATTATCACCAACTTATCAGCAGCACTAGGGCTGTAATGTCTGATGAATGCAGAAGCCTTTGAGTTTGAACATGTTCATCTAACCCCAGTTTTATCTAACTGTCCTCAGACATTATAATGACATTTATATGCATATGAAGGAATTTTCAACAGTGATGTATCTTTAATGGGGGAAGTCAAAAAGTAGGTTTACGGACCAATTTCATGCTTTTTAATTAATGACGAGAATAAACCAACCGAAGCATACTCCCCATATGAATATATGCTTTCTTCTTGGCAAATTGTTAATATGCCTTGGAACCAAAAGGAAGGCATTTCTATTCCAATCCACCTACATCACTATTTTCGCTTATATGACTTGCAAGAGGATGGGGGAGAAATATATTTAAGTTCTATCAGGCCTCTGGGCAGCTTTTACCTTACCAAAATATCAGATGAACACTCACACACAAACACATATATCAAGAATATAGTAAATCTAGTTTTATGAAGCTTATGAAATTATGAAATGGTTTTGAGTTTTAAAACAGCCCACCCATTTGTCAGTTGTTCCTGCTTGACATAAAAAAAATCCCCATCACTTTTTCTTTCTAAAGACTCCTAAGAGAATTGGGTTATCATGGCCTTGCACTTTTGTTCTTTTGTTCATTTGGGATAAAGTCTTTGAGTGTAGCAGTATTATTGAACTCATTTCTGCTTAGGTCTCAAGTTTCCATAGCTGCTCTATTACCAAGTGGCAGCACACCCCATAGGCACAATAAATAAATAATATAACACCAAAGCTCTAACAAATCACCAAATACATTATTAAAAAATTAAGAAATAAATATCCCCCTCTTACTTAAATAGAGATTGATTTTATCATGTGGAATGCTGAGGAGAGCTGCTGGGAGATATATTAAAGTCTGGGGACATGCACAACGCTCTGGAATGGGCATTTTGCTCCCTCAGCTGGAGGGGGAAAGCCCTTCCGCTGAATGGATGTATTTGTGAAATGGAAGCTGCGATTCTCTGTTTGTCCACAAGCCAGGTATGATGCACTGCTGGCTTCATTGCGTGCGGGCAGTAGGACCTCCAGGACACATCTGTCTTTCCTAAGCCCAAACCATTCGTCTGGGCTACAGTGATGAAGACAAATGCTTTTCAGAAACTGAAGTTGGAGAGATACCGTCTCCCTGCTTTAACTTTAAATCTCGATGCTGGCTTCCAAAAAGATGTTCTCAAACCCAGGATTCTGCCAAGCATCCTCCAAAATGTTTTACTGAATGGGGAGAAGATAGTGCCTGATCGATCTACAAGGTGGGCATTTCAAGAGGGAAAATTAAGCAGGAGCTGTTCTCCAAAGACTTGCAAATTATCTGTAGAAAGGAGTTAGCATATGTAGTCCCTAGGTTCACAGGAAGTTGTCCTTCAGATTTGTATGGGATCCTGTGACTCCCCAGCTCCATTACCAGCCATGAAGATGCTACCACCGTCTTCATTCCTACTTCACCCTGGAAGAGTTTAGCATTTCGCTGTCCTAACCTTGCATGTTCTGGGTCTTAGTCAATCTTGCTGACTTCCATGCATTCTGAGAATATAAGATTCGCAAGACCTCTACGTAAGGGAAAAAAAGATGAACAAATGATCCTGATTTTTCTCCATTCCAGCGTTACACAGAAAGTTTATCCTTGTTGCAGACAGAAAGAACCACTTCATCTCCTGATGTAACTGTTCTCTGTAAAGGATAACAGCATCCTTTTTGGTCCCAAGCTTCCTTCCAAGGATGAGAGACTTCTTACCTATGGAATGGTTTATAAAAGATCACCACAAATAGTTTACTTACAATAAGTAGGTCCATCAGCAACAAGAAGTAAAGAAACCCTCTAACTCCCAGGTTCTTGGACACACCATTTGCCAGACACATGATTTATCTGTATGTATTTTATGTGATTAGGTACTTTGTCTATCTTTCTTAAGCACATACGAAAATACAGGGGAAAACCATGGTTATGATTAAGCATTTGATTTTTCTATTTTTCACGGAGATTGCTATGATTTGATAGAAAAATATCCCCCACAGTCTCATGTATTTGAACATTCATTTCTCAGCTGGTGTTGTCAGCTGGAAGGATACGGGAACGTTTAGGGGGTGAAGACTTCCTGGAGAAAGTCATCACTGGGGGTGGGCCCAGAGCCTGTGAAGGATCCTGTTGTCCGTTAGAGAAAGCAGTGAGGTCAGGAGATGAAGGGCTTCTTTCAGCATGTAAGAGAGATAAACCTAGTGAGTGACTCTGTTTATAGCCTCACCCCACTTCCAGTCTTTGCTCCCTCTGTTTCCCCGCGTGCAGACAAAGACGCAGCGATCTTTTGTCATTCGGCTGCTGTCACGCGTTCCCTGCCGTTAAGGACATGCAGTCCTCTGGAATCCTCAGCCAAAACAAACTCTTCTTTAAGTCGCTTTTGATCGTGGCATTTTAGCACAGCAACGGGAAAACATCTAATACAGATTTTCTGATCTATATCCAAAATTCCTTGAAGCTTGCAGGCATCTAGAAGGTCTGGTCTCCATAGATACAGACATCTTCATGTCAGGCTGTCTGATAGCTCCTTGTGCTTGGTAGCAGTTGGTCAGTGAATGAGAGATGGTTGGATAATTTAGGGGAGACTTTTTACCATGCCGTAAACAGTGTGAAGTGCTATTTCCATTCATGTTCCATTGACCAGAACCAGTTGCCCGTTCTTACCTATTCCAGCTGGACGAGGGATTGTCTACCTTAGAGATTTATGAAGAAGGCAACAACAGAAAGCCAAGTGATTAGAGAGAGCATCTGGTGACTGGTGACATCCCTGAGACATTTGCATCCCCATGTGGATATGTGTAAATTATTCCCTAACCTGTGGCGAATACAAAATTCTAGCCAAACTCCTATGAATTCCTGAAGATTTAAACTCAGGAGATGGCCTAGCTTTTGGAGTCCCAGTGTCTGCCTGCCCTCTGCACTCTGCAGTGAGTCGGTGCATAAGGCAGCTTGTGATCAGTTTCAAAGGACTCTAGGTACACACCCACACACGCTTTGCTCATGCGAATAAAGCAGATCGTATTTAAGCTTATCGGTCAGGGAACTTACATTCTACTTGCAATGCACAAAGCAAATAACCCCCACCCATACTAGTCCTGTCTTTTGGAAATTTCTCAGTTTGTGACACTTCTGAGAGGCATCCAAGTTGTAGCGTCCTCACTGGCCTGCTGGGCTCGTCTCTCTTTTCCCATCGTTAGCTTTCCTTCTCTCTCCATTCTGGAACAGAGCACACGGTCTCTCTCAGTGTGCACGGGCACAATACCAAACCCACAGCAGGTTATCACGGTATTTTTCTGAGCGGAACTAAGTATGTGTTGAACTATGTTGCATCAGATGATTGTCACGAAGTGTGTCACCCTTTCTAAAGCACCGTCACAGCTGTTCCATCCAGTTACCCAACAGCAGCAGCAGGACATGCTTGGTGCCAGAAAATGGTTCTGAAGGATACACGAATCCTCTGCCTTCCTGGAGTGTCTGCCTCCACGGAGAGAGCTAAGGAACAGTATGTGCTATTGTTATAGCGAAAGAAGTATATAAAGGCTGATTAAAAAAGATAATGGAAAGTGGAGTCTGTTCTACCTAGAGTACTTATTAAGTTCTGCTCGAAAGAAAGGGGTGACATTTCAACTGAGATGTGTAAGGTGGCGAGGAGCTTACAGTGCAGAACAACCACTTCATGCAAAAGAAAGAGCAGGGACTCCCCTCCCCCGCCCGCCCCAAAGAAGGGAGCTATGGGCCACATCCACAAAGTCAAAGAAAAAGAAGTTCAGAGATGTAAGTTTTCTCTCTACTGGAGCCCCCTTCTCCAGAACTCCTGGGGCTAAGAAGAGCTAAGCACCAGAGAGACAGTGTCTCATCTTACAGTCATTCTTGCCACTGCTCATAATGCATCGTAAAGAAACACACATGGAGGCTGAGAGGCACCTGTCTGCCAACACAATCCCGCACATTAAACAAGACAGAGTGGGGGCGTTGATTTTGTCAACACAAAAACAAAATTCTCACCTGAAAGGGAATGAGAAATAGTTTATTCTGTGCCAAATTTCTGTGGCCGAGAAACATAGATTTATGTTACCCCAAATCCACATTAAAAGGTAGAAGTTTTCATGGAATTTTTGTAGTAATAACAAAGAAAACTATAAATCAAGGTATTTTAAAGTTATGTCAGTAGAAAGATCAGAGAGGCAGGCTCACTAGACTGAAGAATCTCAAGTATAGGCCTCCCATGTTACCTGGTAGCATGTTTAGTCCTTTAATTGGTGGAGAATAGGGTTTTGTTAAATTAGTGCATTCCAAAAGGTTTTCATCTGCAGTCAGGATGTTAGAACCCACAGAGATAGGCAAGGAATAGGTATTTAGGAGGCCAAAGGTCATCCACAATAAATTGTAATTTGTCTCTATAAAGGTAACAATCCAAATTCTACAGTCATTGAAATTTGAATTGGCCTTTGTAGACACGGCTTATTTTTAAGAATTTTCTCATTCACGGTTTTATATACCAGCACCGCTGAGCCTCGGTGCCTACTTATGAGACCAGCACTGCTATGGATGCTTCTTGAGGGTGTTCAAAGATGAGATCAACACTTAAACCAATGGGCTCTGCGGACTGTCTTCCACAGTGTGGGTGGGCCCTATCCAATCAACTGAAAGCCCAAATGTCACAAGAGACCAGAAACAAGAGTGAATTGTGCAGCAGATGTCTGCTAAACCTAAATTACAACAAAGGCTTGGCCCCCAGTTCCCAGTCCGCCGACCTGCCCTATGGATGTGGGACCCTCTCCTCTGTAACCGTGAACTATTTTGTAAATAGGCCTCTGAGATCCGCTCTCTGTCCCAGGCCCACTCTGCAGGATGTTACACACACACACACACACACACACACACACACACCATCTCATCCAGTCGTCTGACTGAAAGACAGTTAGACCCATTTTAAAAAATGAAGAGCTCAGAATTTAAAGAGTGAAGTGTACTCCCCAAGATCAGGCTGAATAAATGGCACACCTGCCTGATGAATCTGTCAGGAACTCATTTTACTCAAAAGAGTGAAGGAGGGAAAGAAAGAGTAGCAACAGGAACAACAACAGCAAACAACCTGATTCAGAGCCTCAAAGCTGAAACTCCATTTTGCTGATGGTCAAAGGAAATTCAGTAAGCCCAGTGTGTTAAAATAACATTTGCAATCTGCGAGGGGGCTTTCTTTTTGCTTATGCGTGGCAATTATATCTTTATACCGCAGAAGCTGGTTTTCAGCCTCCCTATTTGTCTCCATATGCATACTTTTACAGCCAATTGTTAACAGATTAACAACTTTGGGCAAAATCCATCAGCCTGCTTTGCCTCGTGGCAGTGGCAGGGAGGGTCTGTCGACAGAACAGATCACAGGAGCTGGCTTTGAGCTGAGCAGGGCAAATCCAGCCCTGGTTTCTTGACGGGCATTTATTCCTACCTCTACCAGTTCCTCCTCACTGCGCTGTGCCTGTGGAACACTACATCAGCAGGCAAAACGAACCATTCTGGTCTCCTGGAATTCCAGGATTCAAAGAAGATTTTATCAGGAAGTGAACCTATCTACACACAAAAAAAAGTAGTATCAGAAATTCATTCTATTTGTATCCAAAATATGTCTGTTGATACATATATATGCATGTATATATATCCATTTCTCACAACGGTTTCTGATTACTGGTTTCTTGATGTCAGTATTTTAAGATAATCAGTAAAATGTTAACATCTAAAGTCCAATCTCCTTTGAGCTTATGTTCTGGAATCAACAGCTGTGGATCAAGTTAGCATAGAAGTCATTGAAAAGTGAGCCAGTCATTGCCAGCTTCCAACTTTTGTCCCCACACTCCAGCTTTTAAGGAACAGGAGCTCAGAAAAACATGCGTGTGTCCTAAGTGGGAAGGATACATGGAGAAAGTTCAAGTATTTGAACATGTCAGATTTTTCTTATATTTAAGTGGATAATATAATATTTTATCTATTTTTTGAGAATTTGACAAGTATAGCACATATTTTGATCATAGTTGCCTCTACTTTCTTCCCCAACTCCTCTCATATCCCTCCAAGTTCTTCCAACTTCAGCTTCTCTGTCTCTCTGTCTCTGTCTTTCTCTCTGTATCTCTCTTTCTCTGTCTCTCTCTCACACACACACATACACACACACAGAGTCCAGTTAGCACTGTCCATATAAACATAGAAAAACGTCAGGGAGAAGTCATCTACTGAGAGTATCTTGCTAAAAGGCTACACTTTTCAGCTTCTCTTGCAGCTAGGTGAGGTCAATGAGATACTGATAGGGAGGAGCTGAAGAAAAGAAACTTGGGCTGTGTGCTACATAGGGCTCCGTGGGTTATGTTCTGCAACCATTTCTACTTCTCACCCCACTCCCCCATAAAGGAGGGCAGCCATGTTTTTTTTCTCAAGCAGACAATTCAACTTACCAGGGTAAGAATCTGCCTCCTTGATGTGTGTACCAATAAGCACAGCCCTGTCTGTTGAAGGTCAAGCTCCTGTCTCTTGTTCTGCCTCCTGTCCCTTTTATGCTGCCTCATAAAACTAACAACACCCAGAAAACTGACTCTCTCCATAGCATCCAACAATGACCATCAATTGTTCCTCAGATAGGAGTAAGAACTTGTGTGACCTATCCTTACTCATATTGGTGTGTTGGCTGGCCAGATCTTGTGCAGGTCTTGTGACAGCAGCCACGGCTGCTGTGAGTTCATAAGTACATCATTCCTGTCTTGTCCAGAAGACATTGTTTCACTGACCAGCTTTCCCTGACCTCTGCCTCTCACAAGTTTTCGACGCCTGATCTTTGATGATGCTGGTGGAGTATACTAAAGGAAGGGAGACCCAAAGACAGCACTCGGCCTCAGCCCAAGCCTCTATGACACGGACAAGTCACTGCCATCACACACAGGACTAAATGAAAGCTTAAATAATAAAAGCCTGGAAAGGCAGAAAGTGGCTCAGGCCCAAGTGCAGTTGCAGAAGCCAAGTGAGGGCGGAACAAGCAGAAGGAGTCAGACTAGGTTACAGGAGTCAACTACAGAGAAGCGTGCTTTGTATCATACAGAAGGGAGAAAAGCAACTCTGCTTCTCCGTAAAATTCCCCCCTCTGCTCCACGGCCAGGGCACTGAAGGAGAAAGTATTCACAGACAGTGACATTTTGGAGGAAGCGTTTTGCCCCGGGAATCAGCAGAATCCATTTGTCATCTGAAAGCAGCAGGTGGAGAGCTGCGCCCGCAGCTTTGCGCTGTGGGGAAGCATTGTGCAGTCACCAAAGGAACAGAAGAAGCCAGAAGGGAGTCGCAGAGGAGGGCGAGGCTGCAGGCACACTGTTGAAGGGAACTATTTATTCCAAGACTAAATTTCTAGAATTATCCATCGAGTGCCTCAAATTGCCCAGGACTGTGCATCTTCCTTAGTGGAGGAAGTGGCCTTTCTGGAGGGATCCAGCATGGGGACACCAGAGATCTACAGTGTGGGTCAGCAGTGAATTCCAGAGCAGTAGAGACCAGAGCAGTGAAAGGAATTTGAAGGCTTGAGAACAGACAACATGAGAGTAGAAAGTCACTCTTGCCTAGATCCTGGAGCATGAGCAGGAAGGAATTCACCAGGCTGCTGGGAAAGGGGAGGAAACATCCCCAGAAGAATGGGGAAAGACAGAAAAAAGAAAACAGCCTGATTCATTCATCGGTGACTACAGACAAAGACAATAATTCCATTTACTCAGTTCTTTCTTATGCATTAATACCACATGTCTAGTATACCTGTGGAAGCACCGTCATTCCCCCCATTTACAAAAGAGAAAAAACAAAGGCAGGGGAGCCAGTAACTTGCTAGTAGAGTCGCCATTGGACTAGAATTCAAACCCAGTTTCACACAATACAACGCGCTTGCTGAATTTGTAATAAAAATGTTTATGCTTCAATTTACTGTATATATTTAATAAACCCGTCCTCAGCATAGCAATACACCCTAGCTGCCATCCTAGACTTTCCTTTTGACACCCAAGCTTCTCAGGAGAGTTCTGACATGGTGATTCCATTTCCTTCCCACATTTTCTGCTTCTGCTTCCCCTCAGTCTTTAGTCATCCTCAGAGCTATTCTGGCCTCGTCGGGAGCAGCCTGTGTTTCGTGTGGCATATTGAACACTTTCTGGTTCTTATCTGATTCCATGCCAGCCAAAGATTTCTTCACTGTCCTTGGTTCCGTGGCTCCTTCTCTTTCTTCACTTCCTCTGCTGGCTGCTTGGATTGGAAGTCTGGCGGGCCTGCCTTTCCTAGCCTCTCCTCACATGAGAGAGTCTGCCCACACCTGGGCCTCAGGAACCATTGGCTTGTTCCTAGAGAAGAGATCTGACTTTGGGATTCATTCTTATTCCAGCCTTCTTTGTTTGCCACCAGTCACTGTTAATAACACATGCTTCTCTTGCAAGACACATCCTCAGTCCTTATTTTCAGCAGAAATGTTGCGACTAACTTAGATGAGTGGGTGTCACGTGACTGTGGCCATCATTCTACTCTCCTTGCTCCAGAAATGATTCAGAAATGAACTAGCTGGCCCGGGTCTTTTGTTCCACTGTTGACAGACAGGGTCTCCCATTGTTGTGCAACCCAGACAGAAGATAGCCTGAGTTTACTACAGCCATTCTACCACCATGAGGAGCAAGCAGAGCCAACAAAGAATAGAGGAACCAGGTGAAAACGAAACCTTGATGCCTCATTAGAATCTCTACTTATTCATGCCTTCTTCCTCAACACTCCAACCTGGCAGTAACTAGCCATGCTACTGGTGAATATTTTATATGCTTCAATATAGTTTATGTTTATATAGAATTCAAACAGGTCCGTATGATGGTTCAGGGAGTCAAGGCACTTCCTTAAAACGTCTGCCGGGAGTTCAATCCCTAAAACCCACAGAGCAAACCAGCTCTCCAACTTCATGTAATTGTGTCCTGATCCCCACACGAGTGCTCTGGCATGCACATACCCTCTTTTCCCTCTTCACATCATGCACACACGATATAATGAAGAACTTAGAGAAGAGTATAAGCATAAACAACATATAACATAATTTACATACCTCAGGATAAGTGACATTGTTGCTAAAAGTAGCTCCATCTTTTTCAGCTTATTTAATGTGCCCACCAAAAATCTTAAAGTCATATCTGTGGTTCACATTGGTTTTGTTGTTGTTGTTATTGTACTATACTACTTTGAACTTCTCTATTACAGAACTTAATGGGGTAGGAGCCGGGGGGGGGGGGTGTGTGTGCTTTATACCTGCATGTAACAACTGTAAACAATTGTCTGCAGCCATAATTTTCTTATAATATAGTAAGCAAATAAACATCATTCCACTTATGTATCTTAGGTACAAGCACCAATGGAACCAGATAACATGGTAGAAAAGACATCTATTTTAAAACTAGCAAGGTATCCTTTAAAGATTGTAGGCAATATTCTATCTTTACTGGTGTAGACATCAATTCACCTTCAAGAAAGACTTTTTTTGCTTCAGGAAAATAATTGGAAGAATATCCTTTCTTTGACCCAAAAGTAAAGCAAATGTATGCTCATTATTTTTGAAGTAGATTGTCACCCAATAACCTAGATGCAAATACTTCAAACTGACATGTGATAGATTTGTTTATCATTGCAAATGTATGTATTTTTTTCAGCAAGAGTGTGACCTTGAAAAGATTTCTGAAGCCAAATTTTATTTTTATAAACCCAACTGACTGTGTATTATTCTTTATTTCTGGTGTGTGTGTGTGTGTGTGTGTGTGTGTGTGTGTGTGTGTGTGCCTATGTGCATCCACAAGTACACACACATGGGTTCCATCTTAAAGTTAGCCATCAAATATCTACATTCAAAACCAAATGAAGAAAGGATAGACAGGGAGGCATGACTTAACCTTATACTGGGCAGGGAAGTATATAGATCTAAAAGGAACCAGATGGCAAACTCTAAAGACTAGCCTGGTCTGAATACTCATATGTGATGTTATTTCAGGTGGTGTGATCCAGACTTTGGGAAATCCACTGTGAAACTGTGTGACTGCCCTGTCTGGGCACTTAGAGGCAGACCACACAGTGCGGTGAGTTTGACGGCCCTTGAAGAGACTGTCTCTGGAGCTAAGAGAGAGAAGTCATTCTCATCTTTGAATGGCAGTAACAAATATAACCTCCGGATAAGAAGGTCTGGAAAGACACTGTGGTGAGAGCTGGTCACTACAGATGGGACAGCAGACTGAAGAGACCAAGAGCAGGGTGACAGTCATGGTACCATCCAGAAGCAGAAATGCAGCTAACAGCTAAGTCTCTCTCTTCTGCCTCAGGATTCTTTTTTAGCATTGTTAAGCTACTTGACCAATTGTATTAGACGCTACTCTCAGGCCTTTGGTGTGAGGTTTAAGGCGATAGACGTGTCTGTACCAGAATATAGCAGAAAGAACAGTTCCGGGAAGTGGGATCTGAGCAGGCAGGAGGTGCGCACCTCCCAGGGCTCCAGAATTCATCTAAAGAAAGGGTGACTGGTAAAGGCGACCAGTGATCTCCAGGGAAGATTGGTGCAGCTTGTGATCATGACGGGGTAGCTGAAGAATTAATTCTCAGAAATTACGTGGCAGGGAGAACACCATAGAAAAATGAAATTCCATCGGCTTTATTGAGTGAGGGTGTCGAGTATATTAGCTCAAGAACCTGGATCCTGATGCGTGCTAGCAAAATCATCTAGCACTGTGTTATACCCTTAGTCCTGTTAGCTATGTGTTGAATTAGCTAATCTGTAGGTATTAGAAGTAGTCATCTGTATCATCTATCCTGCGTATTCCTCCACATTCCCTAGTGTCTGGTGCCTAATGCTGTGGAGGAGGCCGTGGGAGGAAACAAAGAACCCTTATGCCCTTCTGCACCCTTCCCTGCTGTGACAATCTAAAAAGTGACATATTCCAGAAGCTCCAGGTAAACCATTAAAGAATTGCCATTCGCCTGAGCCCTATGTGTGGATCAGAGGCTAGTATATAAAAGAAAAATAAACGTTAGTGTTCATTAAACCACAGGGAACTTTAACACTTACAATATTACCTAGTATTTTCTTTTTCCTTTCATAATGATGTCATGTAATCAATCAGCCCAGAAACAGAAATAAACACTTGGGAACGTCAGTTGTGATGCAGGCCTGTTACTGCTTGTCCTCAGACCTTTTCTAGTCTTCTCTGTGTTCTGAGGAGCATCACAAGAGGACTGGCTGCCTCTAGGGCTCTTGGCTTGCAACCCAGTCAGCCGAAAAGAACTATGGGAGGCAGGGAGGAAGGGGGAAGCCAGGATGCTCCACTCACCTGCCCCGCCATCTTTGTACCTTGGAGAAAATCTCTAGCAGAAAGCCTGCCTGTAGATGGAGTGGTGGCACATGCTTGTAATCCTAGCATTCAAGAGGTTGAGTATGAAGCCAGCCTGGGATACACAGCAATACCCTGTCTCAGAAAGCAAATAATGGGCTGGAGAGATGTTCCAAGGTCAAGAGTGCTTGCTGCTCTTCAAGAGCATCTGAGTTTAGCTCTCGGCACCTATGTAAGGAAGTTCATGACTGTCTATAACTTCAGCTCCAGAGGATCTCCTGCCCTATGTGACCTCTATGGGTACCTGCACACATATGCCAGACACTCAGGCACAAACACACACAAAAATAAAAATAAATCAATAGAAAGTGGACCTTTAAAATGTTAAAAGAAAACTGAATGAGCTAGAATGAAATATTCAACATAAATAGACTTAAAAATGAAGGCCAAACAATAAGTTTGCAAGAGTTTTTAATGTTTGTTTGGTTTGCAAACTTATTCATCAGGCCTGTGCTAAAAGAAATGCTGAAGAGATGTCTTCATGATCCAAACAATTGAAGAGGTAAAACCTGAGTAGTCTAAACCATGTCAACAAAGGGGAGTGGAAGAAGCTGCAAACAGATGGAACTGATGGTAAGATGGTAAATATAAGCCAGATATATCATTAAGATGAATTACATGTAAATATATTAAACAATCCAATAAAATAAGTATTATATTATGAAACCAGTCTAGATGCCCATGAATAGATAAATAAAATATAGTGTATGAACAATGGAATTTCTGCTCAGCTACAATGAAATTTAATTACATGTTTTGCAAGAAAATGGATGAAAAGGGAGATCATCACATTGAGCAAAATAAGCCAGACTGAACTCACCAATGGTAGGGACTGAAGATGTAGCTCAGTTGGTAGAAGCCTTCCTTAGCATGCATGAAGCTTTGGCTTCAATCTTGAGTAACACATAAACACTAACATGTATCTACGCGCTTAGCATTTGGGTGGAGACAGAAGGATTAGATGTTCAAGGTTATCCTTGGTTACACAGTGAGTTGAAAGCCTGGACTGCATGACACCCAATCACAACTAT
>NW_026067997.1:2802970-2837970 GCF_014885135.2 Alexandromys fortis
TATATTATGCTTTTTACCTAGAATGTGTGTTATGAATCTCTCCAGTAGTTTTCCATTACCCTTGCCCACTTACTTCAGTCCTTGCCTGGCTAAATCTATCTGTTGTTTTTCTCCACTCCCCTCCTTTCGGCTCCTTGACACACCCTCCTTATGCTTCAGCCGGAACAAGAGTTTTTCAGCTCAGCAACTGAGCCAAACCCTCCCTTTGAGCTTCTTGGAACTCCACATCCAACAACCCACTTTCTTCCACACTGTTATTCCTCTCATTCTCATCCCTACTCATCTGTCCTAGCTTGACCTGACACTAGCAAAGGCTGGGAAATCACCTCCATATTAGGGTCTGTCTTCTCTCTTCCTTGTGATTTGGAACTCTGTCACCAACAGGAGAAGAAGCCGATTCTGCCTCACTAAAGGACTGGAGAGAGTGTGGAGTCAAAAGTAGCCATCTCACAGAGATGCACACAGACCCACCTGACTGAACATCCCAGACCATCACCAGGCGCGTTGGTCTTCAGCTACAGAGCCACATCAGACAACCTACTTATCTTACTCGACCCAGAGAGCAGTGGAGTAAAATGGACGTGGTTATAAGAGACTACGTTTTGAAGTATTGTTTACATTATGAAATAATAATCAATAGAGAGCAACTTGTTTTTGTGTTAAATCCTAGAAAAAATCTTATAATTATGAAGATTCTTTTTTAAAAAAACTAATTATCACAACTGAAATAAACTAAAATAAACACACACACATAGACCTTATTTTGAAAAGAATATACAAAAAGAAACTGACATCTATATATGGGGACCACCTTCAACATTATTATTTTATCAATTATTATATACTTTATTAGGGACTGGTGTTCTAGGGAGCACCAGCCCACCGTTCTCCTTAAGACTTCCAACTCTAATAGTTGAGGCTCCACGCTACTCTGCAAGTGTGAAAGGTGATCCGCTTCAGGTGTGCAGGCGCCATCTTCCTGGGATTGCGGCTAGATCATTCTTAATCAACCCTCTTGCTTATTTGAACCACAGATGTGTGTGATGAAGATACCCATACCCAGAGAGAAAAATAACAGCCTGCCCTTGACTCTTGTATATAGTCTATATTTGAGTGTGATACCCGGAGTGCATTAACGTTTTAGCTTAGATCACTGTGTTGCTAACTGATACAACTGCGACCTTTGACATTTCATTTCAGAGTTGTTCCGGGGGTCTCGGTTGCCCTTGTGTGTGTGTAGCTGATACTAAGACATTGCTATTACAAAGGAGCAACTCTTGAATGCTTTTTGTCCCAGTCAGAATGAAGTTACTGAGCACAAGGATGGCACGGCATCCTCCCCATTCATACCCACAGCGCTTGCGGTTCTTCCCCGTCTCTTCCTAAAGAAGCTTACTTACACAGTTACACCAGTTCACAATGGAGACTTGCTCTGCAAAGGAGCAAACATAGCTAAGCAGCCCACAACCACAAATCAACTTATCAGATGACAGGTAACTCTTTTCTCTTGATCAACACATGTGCAAAGAAACAACACATTTGAAAGAGAATGCAGTAGCGCCAGTTTTTAAAATTAGTAGAAATGGATTTATAAGGAAATAAATGACCTCAGAAATTCTACATCATCATTTGATGGGCAAGACATCTATTTTTCGAGATATCTCTTTTCTCTCCCTAAAGATGACAATGATAGCAATACATTCAGTGCTGTGACAAAGAAAACGGACTCAGGTGCCGCCAGCTTCGAAGTTGGGTCTGTGTCTGCATCTTCTGTTTCCAGCATGTTCGGCTCCTATTTCCAGGGCCTTTCTGTGTTGACAACACTTTGTTACCTGAACTACTTGCCACCTTTGCCCTAAGTGAGTAGATCTGTCCATTTGACTCTTACAGTAATCTCCCAGCAATCATCGAATTCCAGCCCCTGTTCTAACGCTCACTGGGTTTTCTGTTTGCCAGGCAGTATTTCTCAGTTTCTTTGTCACTTGCTTTTGAGCGATCCACAAGCTCTAAGTCCTCTTGTTTATCACTACTTTAGAAGATGATTATTTAGGAGACAATGCACACGTTGGCTGGCCTCGGACCATTACAACGACAGCTTATTCCAAGTGTCGCATGTTACACATCCCTTTCAACGCAAGTCATCAGAAAGTGAAAAGAAACTGAACAATGAATTTTTGATCTGTGACTTTTCCGTTCTGGGAGTTTATTTTAGCTGGGCTTTCACCCACCCATCAGACTGCAGTACACCCTCAACTCCTAGGTCACCTCAATAGCAATCGCTAACTCTTCCTAAGAGTCCAAACAATAGGATGAAAAGTGTTTGGCGACTATACTCCTGACTCCGATGAAATGTCCACCGGGTACATATTCAAATACAAAGAGTAAATTTCAGCGTAGCAAAAATAAACATTTATAAGGTTTTTCAAATACTGTCTTTTTCCCAAAATACAATTTGCATTTTCTACATTTGTGTGTGTGTATGTGCGTATGTGTATGTTTTTAAACATCTTGACATTTGAATCTCATGAGAACCTATTAGGTACTCCTTAATAAATTATTCTCAATCTCATTAATTTCTTATCTTCAAGGTGCTTCTTTTAACGAAAGAGCACTGGATGGTAAATCCATTTCAAGGCATTTATTAGGAGGCAATGCCTGTGACCTTTATGGACATTATTTTGGCAGAGTCATTATAAAAATAAACTTCGTTCCTGAAGTGTTTAAACTTTCCATCTAAAATCATGCAAAAATACTCCAAGGATACAGAAGAGCCATTTTGCTTAGAAAGTCAATCTTTTTAATTCTGTTTTTTCCCCCCGGTGTAGACTAAACAAATAAGTCACCACAGGCACTGTGCGTTTTTTTCTATTCCTTTCTCTTGGGATGAAATATGAAATAATCTACAAAGTAATTTGATCCAGCAATTAAAAACAAGGACATGAATTACACTAACAACTGTCACATAGGAAGAATTAATTCCCTCATAACGCCGCTTGATGTTACAGACCCTGGGTGATTACGAACAGATTGTAATTGGAAAAGAGCCAAACCAATTCAGGTATCTCCGAAACACAGGGGTAAGCCTCAACCTGCAAACAGACAGCATTTTTACTACCCACTGGAGTATCTTTTTGCAATCTGCATTCGGATGTTTACCTAGCAATTACCCAAGGCACCCAGCAATGCAGCCGTCCAAGGGACCGCACGTGGCAAGACCACAGATTCTGCGGCAATGTGAAGAGTTAGCGTGCCACCGATGGAAGGCAGACTGTTTGGAGGCTGTTCTAGAAAGACCATCCCTTGAGGGTGGGGCATTGGCGGCTTCCGTTCCACTGTATAGTTTGTTGTTGTAGTTAATGCCCAATAGCTGGCGGGAGTGGTGCGAGTCCAGGCACGCGAAGGACATCAATATCTGTTACTTATTGGCAGACTTTTATTTTTTTTTCCTAGTGGCATGCAGATTTCAAAGCCCCTTTCTGATGCTTGGTCCTTTCCAGTTTAAGCTAAGGTGTGAAATTCTTTACTGAGGAAGACTGTTGCACTTCTTCCTCAGTAGCAGAAAGAGCAGTCTAAGGGCTGAACGACCCGTGGTGTCCTCAAACGCACCTACAAAAGCAGCGCATAGGTTTGTTTTAAACAATAGCAAAAATAACCCATGACAAAGAAAAGAATTCCGCCATAATTAATCTACCCAGGACAACAAGCATCAATATTTTGGTGTGTTTTGCTTTTCTAGCGTCTGGTGTGGATTTTTTTTTTTTTTTTGAGGTCAGGAATCGTTCCTCTTATACAGTTTTGCATCCTGTTTTGTTTTACTCTGTTTGCTGAAGGTTTGTCAGATACATTGTAGCATGTCATCAAAAATCCTCCTGACGTGCAATTCGTAGCGGCTGCACAACACTCCGTCTTTTGGATGGTCCAGAATTTATCTAAACAATTCCCTGGTGCTGTCTTCATTTTCAACTGCAACATGTCAGCATGTTTGCTTTTCCCTCTGAGTGATTTTTCTAAACAGGGAGCCAGCAGTTCAAAGGATATGAGCAAATTTTACAAGTTTCTTCCTCTTTTTAAAGATAAAATCATTACCTTCCCTGATTGCAATATAGGAGCACCGTAAACAAGCGACTGTGACATTTAGAGAAGAAAACAAAATCACCAGTTTGCCTTTGTACACGCATATAATTAGCTCTCTTTTTTTTTCCTGTTTTCTTTCATCATTCCTTTCTTTCAAGAAAGAAAACGGAATCCCATCACAAAAAAATAATGGTTTGCAATTTTCTTTTTCCAGCTGGAGATGTGCTAGAGACTTGGTAGATAGAACAGTTTCAAGGATCATGGTGTAGTTAGGTCAGATTGGTTCCCGGAAAGGCCAACGCTGTCAGCAGGCTGTGCCACCTCCTCCTGCCACCATCACCCTCGCCAAACGCTGCCTTTACTACAGTCTTAGCTAGTTAGTGAAAATGTGCGTGACTTTTCTTCATACATGTTTGTACACATGACGTTCAGTGATGCGTCTGTTTCTACTGCCTGCAGTTTTACTCACTACCGTCCTATTTGTATATTGATTTACAGGGGTTCTTTACATTATAAGTAGCTTGGTTCTTTTGTCATTATTATGACTTTTTTTCTTGTCTGATGTTTGTCTCCTAGTTTATGTATTTTTTTAAATTTGATTTAAAATGTAATTCAGGCTTTTATTTTCCTGTCCTAATTTTTTTGTTGTTGTTGTTGCTTCTGTTTTTTTGTTTGTTTGTTTGTTTGTTTCCAATGCAGGCCATTCTTCCCTATGGAGACCAGGCTAAAACTGAGTTCATTTTCTCTTTACGATTTTTATTTGAATCTGGAATAGACTGTGGAACATAAGGAAGGTCAGAATTTACACCGAATACTTTTTTCCACTATTCAACTTTGACCGTTATCATAGGGCATTGTCGCATATGTAAAGATGGTTTTCTGAGGGCACCTTCCTTTCTACGTCGCTAGTTTCACCAGTCAGGCAAAGTTCCCCCTTGCTGTGTTGGGCCTAGCACATGCTAGTCTCCCTTCAACCTAAGGAAACACAGAGAAGCAAAGGAGAATTCAGCTCACGAGGGAAAATGGGAAGCCAGCCCATGCTAAACTCGCCAGAATTTGTTCTCCTGTTCCTACAATGCTGCAGATATGAATAAAATATTATAAACTGTGCTTGAAAGACAAAAGGGGTAGACAGAAATGTCAAATGCATGACGCGCAATTGTGTATAGGAAGAAAGAAGTCTGTCTGAAATCCAATTGAATTCTAGTTATATGGTGTTTTCCTGATGAATAACCATGGCCCTTTCATTTAATGTTAAGTGCTTAATCATAGGCCTTTAATTCTCCTTATTATGTTTTAAAGGGGGAAATGCAAATGTTGCATGGGCTGGCCTGCAAGCAGCGGGGAGGAGATATTCCAGGTTAAATTTCTCTTGAAAGGGAAGGCCTTTCGGTTGCTTAGACTTCCTAGGAACCAGCTCACAAGTGTTGTTTGTATGTTCAGGTTTTGGCTTCTCCTCACAGCCCACAGGGCATGGTGGGTTTTCGTTCTCTGAGTGCCGTCCTTTTAATGACATTTTAAAGAGGCCACATTACGACTCGTTGAGTCTGTGGAATGAGGAGGCACAAACAGCTTCGTTTCTGAGGCACTTGTAAGAATAAAACACTTGACCTTGTGGGAAGTAAGGTGAGAGAGAATCTGACCCATGAGAACCAGTCTCAAATCATCAGGGTTGCTTATAGAGGTTGTACCATAGAACCGTCACAGCCAATCCCTTAAGCAGAAGGGGAGTAGAAAGTGCTTAAGCCTGGGTTACAGTTTCACCTGGAATTAACACATTCACAATTCACTCTTGCTTATTATCATAGAGATCGCAGATTGCATCTGAAATCCCAGGCAGCACCAGTAACACAGCGTTGCTAATGCCACATGCTGATGTTATTAAAAACTCTAACTCATACTTCCGATAGCCTAGCTGTGCCCTGAGCAGTAGTATTAATGCAGAGATGAAACACCCCACCCCCACCCCCGAAAACAAACAACAACAACAACAACAAAAAAAACTTGGGCCCAAATTTCCTGCATCAGAAACATTCAAAACGAGAGCAATTCTGCTGCCAATCAAACCTGCAAAGCTGTTCTGATGGAAAGACCAGATTTCCTGAGTAAAACGTGCAATCAGAGCAGGTAACGGAAGATTCAGAGCTATGTGGGACGAGCATGAGTAAACCTTTCAAAGTTCGAGTACAGACACCTGAGGCTTTCCACCATGGCTTCTGGAGTCGCAGGCCTTTGGAAGGGTCTGCACCGTGTGTCTCCTTGATTATTATTTGGCATATCTACCTTCATTGAATGTCACAAAGCTTCTCAAACCAGGCATCTGAATGGCACAGCAGATATACAACTGCACAGAGTAACTCTTCCCCTAACCCATCCAAGACTGTTAATAGCTATATTTATAATGTGAATGAAAAGATAATCTCATTTCAGATACAAAATTTGCTCATTACCCCTTTGAGATCAACTCCGGAATAAACGGGGGGGGGGGGCATTTGGGCTTTTTTAAAAAATCTAAGTGCTTAAGTAGCAATGGCAGAAAACAGGAACTACTACTTTGCACATTACAGAGACAAACGATTTTTTTCCCCCAAAAGTGCAAATTCTTCTTTTCAAACTGCAACTGTTCTACCTAAATTTCCCTTGAAGTGTCAGACTTAAGGGGATCTGCTAGAGGAGGGGGCACCTCGTTATATGTTCTCGGTAATAAAAATCTTCCTGATATCTAACTTGAATCTCCTCTGTGCCTGCCAGGTAGCCCGTTCATCACTTCCCCGGGGCTATTCTGTGTCCAGAGCACCGTGGTAGTGCTCCTAGAGATGAAAATATGGCCTGGCTTTATCCTTAGAGCATCTTTAAAATATAGATTACAAGAGAGCCCTGACTACAAAGTGCTGCGCCGTGGTATTTAGAGAGCTCCATGCTCTGCAGACAGAAGCCTGCCACCACATTAATTCATCCCGCACCATTCTCTGTTCTCATTATAATTTTATCTTAGGAATTAATACATTCTGCCATCTTCTATTCTGGTTACAATCTAGAGAAATCCGTGAGGCTGAATACATTTTGTACCACTTTGTTCTGCTTATAATGTTAAGATGTTTTCAAGAATGGATTAGTTCAATGCCACTTTCCCTGCTTTATCTTGAGAATGAGAACTCAAACAGTTAGAAAACTCCATCCCGCGTCACTGTGAATGTGTCTCTAGCACAAAGATTGGAAAAGAAGAGAAAGGAGGGAAATAGTTTCACTCGCCTTTGTTTTTAAGACTCTTTGACAAAGGGAACATGCAGCAGGCATACATAAATAGTGTTAGCTTGTGACAAAGGCCTAAGAAAGAGACATTCTCAGCAGGAGCTGCTCCCCCACTCCATGAAACAATTTGAAATTCCTCCACCACAACTCAATATTTAAAGAATAAAATCTAACCACTAGTAACACACAATAATCCTAATAAAGATTCAAATTCAAATTCTTTGGAACTCTCTCAAGACTGCAGTCACCGGGGCCATTTTGTTACCAAAATAAAACTGATTTTTTAAAAAAGTGATTAAAAACAACAGCAATAATAAAACAACAATAACAAAAAAACCACCATGAAATTAGGAGAAAATGAAAAACAGCCCTCAAAATAATGGCAAATTCACAATAATGTTACAATTTCCCTTGGTTAAATTATGGGACCCGTTATTAATTGGACAGAAAGTCACACCATAGGGACAATTCCCTGCTAGAAGTCCAGGATAAACTTGTGGTTTGCCAGATGAAGTGTGTGCTGAAAACAAAGTCCGTTTCTTTTCCATCCTCTGCCCCAAGCTTCTTCCCCATCACAAACGCCCTAGACCCTTCGGTGTGTTCTCCTCTTCTTCCCTCTTTTGTTTCACAGCACACATTCATGACATGAATTAGGGGTACATTTTATATCCTGAGAATAAGTAAAGGCAATTGGCTTTAGTGTCTCTAATTAATTAGCTTTGTGAGGCACAGACACCCTGCTCCATAAAGGCCTCCCTCCATCTATCCAGTCAGTGCCCTTCTCCTTCCCTAGTGCCTGTTGCAAACCTAACATTTATTTTCTTATTTATTCCTGTTTATGTTCTCCCCCTCCCTGTTTCTCTCTCTCTCTGTCTCTCTCTGTCTCTCTTTCTCTCTGTCTCTCTCTCTGTCTCTGTCTCTCTCTCTCTCTCTATCTGTGTGTGTGTGTGTGTGTGTGTGTGTGTGTGTGTGTGAGTGTGTGAGTGGACAACTTGGGTGAGTCCATGCTCTCCTTCCACTGTAGGAGTTTGTACTATACTGATTGGTTTTGTGTCAACTTGACACAAGCTAGAGTCATCAGAGAGGAAGGAGCCTCAACTGAGAAAAAGCACCCATAAGCTGGACTGTAGGCAAGCCTGCATTATGGGTCTGGGGTTGCTCAGACATACACCAGTCTGACCGTGAATTAAATTTAACAAATAATAGGTTTTATTAAATACTGACCAGGGCCATGGGTACTGGCCAGGTCCATACAAAACTCATGGTCAGAATTTTAATGCCAGATTACATTAGTCTGAGGCTTAGAACGTATTTCCCACTTTTGTGCAATCAGAGGCAAGCACACATCCTGACGTACTTCCTGTCTGCGTGGAATCAAGCACACATCCTATACACTCCAAGCTTGTTTACAGAAGCAAAAACACATGCGTTTGTTGTCTTATAAGCACAACAGCCCCCAGTATTCCAGGAAGTTACCTGCTCTTAGGTAAGTGGATCTTACAGGTAACAGGCACTTTTGTTTTATAGATCTCTTAAGCACAGAGATTAGGCTTAAAATGTAACTTTAGCCATCACACCCGTAGGACGTTTTCTTAATTAGTGATTGATTGAGGAAGCTCCAGCACCTTATGGGTGATGCTAAACCAGGGCTGATTGTCCTGGGTTCTGTAAGAAAGCGGGTTGAGTAGGTCTTGAGGAGAGAGTCAGTAAGCAGCACCCCTCCATGGCCTCTGTATCAGCTCCTGCCTCTGGGTTCCTGCCCTGTTTAAGTTCCTATCCTGACTTCCTTCAAGAAGGACTATGATCTGAAAGCATAAATTAAAGAAACCCTTTCCTTCCCAAGTTGCCTTTGGTCGTAGTGGTCACTCTAATTAGGATAGAGTCCCAGGACAGAACTCTGATCATTAGGCTTTGTACCAAGTGGCTGCATCCACAGAGTCATCTCACCACTGGCCTATTGGTTTGTTTAGTTTAGTATTTTTTTTAACCAGTTTCAGGTTTTGAACTTTTTAAAAATCTGTTTCATTTCCAGTTTCTTCTCTGTTCTCCATTGAAAGCTAAAATTTTTGGAAATAGAAGTCGCCATGAAAGTCTTTCTCCAGCACCTGCCCCACAGATGTGTTTAAATCCAGATCTCTCTCCCTTCCACCCATTTAGGCACTGGGGTAGGTGTTCCTTCTCACCTTGGGGGGTTCACAATCCACCTGGCCGCTGCCTACAGTTTTGCCACTCCCAGAGCTCCATTCCTTCTGTTCCAGATTCGCTGGGCACTCAAATTCTCCTTCCACGGGGTTTTCTGTAGATGCAGTCTTTATTATTATTTATTTATTTAAGCTTTTATTCTTCTTTCATACACTAACTACATCCTGACCACAGTTTTCTTTCACTCCACTCTGCCCAGCCATCCCTCACCTCCCCTCTTCCCCAGAACAACTCCTCCTTTACTTCTCTGTAAGAAAGAAAAAGAAGAAGAAGGCTTCCCTAGAGATATACATCCACTGAATATGACCTAACAAGAAACAATAAGACTGGGTACAAACCTTAAAATCACAGCTGGATGTAGCAATCCAGTAGGAGCAAAAGGGTCCCAAGTGCAGGCAAAAGAGTCAGAGACACTCCCGCTCCCATTGTTGGGAGTCCCACAAGGACACCAACCTACACAACCATAAGGTATATGCACAGGACCTAGCTCAGACCTCACAGGGTCCCTGTTTGTTCGTCCCTTCAGTTTCTGTGAGCCCATATGAGCCTTGCTTATTTGATTCTGTGGGTCAGTCTGTAAACACAATCTTAATTATTTAAAATATACACAAAACGGAGATTTTTTTCTCACCCCTAACAGGGTAATTGCCCTGATTACCTTCCATTTTATCATTATTATTATTGTTGCTGTTGTTGTTGTTATTTCACTTTACAGCCAACCTTCTTCTCCCCTCCTGTTTTCTAACTTTGCAGTGCAGCTCCTGCCAGGGTATACCACAGACATTGCTATCAGAAACCCAGAGTCCCTAATGGCCCCAGTATTGACATATCTAATGAACAGTTTCATCTACCTCTTACTTCTCCACAGCGTTGACATCAGAGGTCACTCTTCCTGCTTAACACTCTGTGTCTTTGCTTAGGGACATGACATTTCTTTAGTCTTTGCCTTCTGGTCCTTAGCTTCTTTATTCAATCTTTGTTCTTTCCTGAAATGTGTCTCTGCCTCGGGGCTCCACTGCCAACTGTCTTACCTTCCATTCAACCTTCATGGATGAACTTGTTGACTTCTAGGGCTTCTCTGTGCCTTATCCCCTGAGCCTTGAGTGCTGATCCCCTGACTCACTCCCTCTCATGTGTCTGAGTAACTTGCTGTGACAGTTCATTTTATGTGTCAACCTAATTGGGTTACATGATATGGGATACACTGATGGTGGGCAAAACATAATTTCTATGTTTTTCCATGAGGGTGTTTCTGGGTGGTTTTTGCATTTGGATCAGTAGCCTGAGTAGCGATGTGCCCTCACCAATGTAATGTATTCTACCAAGGGACCAAACAGGACAAAAAGAAAGATTCTCTCTCTCTCTCTCTCTCTCTCTCTCTCTCTCTCTCTCTCTCTCTCTCTGTCTCTCCCTCTCCTTCTCCCTCTCCCTCTCTCCTTCTTCTTGAGCTGCAACATCTGTTTTCTCCTATGCTGAGAAATCAATGCTCCTAAGTTTGGAATCTTATGACTCCAGAACTTACCCTAGGGGCCTTCAGGCCCTCAGAATCAGACTGAATACACCACAGCTCTCAGGAGTCTCCAGCTAGCAGCCGGCAGATCAGCCTCTAAAATCATGTAGGCCAATTCCTATAACAAATCCTCTCTTACTTATCTGTCTCTATCCAATTGGTTTTTATTCCTCTGAAAGACCTTGAGTAGTATAGTTGGGATCCTACTGGCTTTTGTTCCTCTGAAGGACCCTGACTAGTAAATTGGGATCAGCATGACTTCTTCATTGATACCACCTGTCTGTTAAATCCCAGCCACCTCCACACTGTGACCATGTTGAGGTGAGATACAGTAGCTCATAACATTTGTGGGGAACCCCTTAAGTAATAATGCATGTTTTACAACTGGCCAGCTCCAAAACAAATACCAGAATGACTCAATTTCTAAACTTCCCCAAATCCTGTATCAGAATTTTTTGGAATTTGTCTCATATGTTAGATATCTATCATGCAAACCATCACAGAAGCCCATTCAGTCCACCCCTGTATCCTGACTACCTTCCAATTCAAAGTCTCTGGCTCTTGGATTGTGAACATAAGCAGAATCTCCCATTGGGTACAGCTCACCTGTGATGCTGTAACAGGAACAAGAGAATCACAGGAAATGGTTCCAAGATTAGGAAGTAGCTAGCATAGCAATAATCTTTCTGCAGGAATTTTCCCAGGGAGGACCGTTTTGCTTAAAAGAATGGGAGAGTTAACATCTTACAATCAACTCTCAAGACATTGAGTGTCCATTTTAGACTCAGGGAAGACTTCAATGAGCTACAAGTATATAATTTCAAATTTCACCTCACTTTGCAGTGTGAATATGAAGAAGGTAATTGCATGTCACCATTTTAGAAATGTCAATTGGGAGAGAAGTTGTCCACATCCCTTACGGCATTTTATAGGACAGTTACATAGTAGGAAACTTCTTTACAAAAATGAAAAAGAGCCCAGGCTTAGTTCACACCACTGTTTATATTGAGTTGCCTCTTTTATTCTAAAAATGTCTCACCGTTGCTATTTATAGCTTAAATACAACCTCCAGTAAAAGAGGAAGTGAACAAACCATACCTCTAAATGTCCAACTAAAGTCATTTTTAAAAGCCCTCGAATGAATGTTCTTCTGAAGAACCAGCTTAGACTTTTATTGCCAGAACAAGCAGTAGTTAAGATTCTTTCCCCGGAAAGAACTCGGATTTAGTAGTAGCTGTCCCCAGTGATACCTGATTCTCACTGGAAGCACACTGATTGATTTACCTTTCCCTTGTCCATAGTTTCAACAGAGATGGGACTTTGATAAAATGGAAACTTGTATTAAAACACCATTCTGGATGGGAAAAAAGGCTTTGCGACTAAATTTATGAGTAGACATTTTCACGCTTCCATTCCTTTTCTCTAATCTTCAAAGGTGAGTTTTTCATCAGCCTTGGTGAGGGGCAGCCTTTACCCGCTCTGAGCTATCTTGAATGGTCCACGCAAGTAATTTCAGTGTGCCTTCTCATCCAATACTGTTTCCCGCAGCACTAGTGGCAATTAGCTGTAATTGTAATGGCAGCCATTCTGATGGAGACTCCAGGCTCTTTGGGGATGGAGCTGAAACCACTATACTCATTTCCCCAAAGACCCTGGACCTTCAGGGGGTAAAGACTTTGTATCATTAGATTCTGAGCCAAAATCCAGCAGATAGACTGAAGGTTAACTGTTCTATTTGCCATTACCCAGAAGTCCAGATTGGTAGTTCTTATTTGTGTCACTATCACACCCGATAAGTTCCTTATCCAATTTATTACCTCTTGTTGCTTAAAAGGTTTCCTCAGTGCTATCCACATGAAAAACAAAGGAAGGTGTGTGTCTATGTGTGCCTGTGTGTGTGGTGTATTTACGTGTGTGCCCACGTACATGAGGGTGCGCATGCACATGTGGTCATGCATATGGAAGTGAGAGATTGACAGGTGTCTTCCTCAATCATTCTTCATGCTATATTTGAGACGAGGTATCTTGCTAAACTCAGGGCTTGCTGTGTGACTACACTGGCTGGCCCGTAAGCTCCCCAAATTCATTCCTTCAGTACAGGGGTTATAGACATGTACTGCCACTCCTGGACTTTCCTATGAGTGCTGGGCATCCCAACTCAGGTTCCCATGCTTGTACAGAAAGGGTTTTTAGCAAATCAGCTATATCATGATCCTAGAAGTAGAGTTTGAAAATGGAAAGAAAAACTGTAGGGAGGGTACGTTAGACTACACAGCATGGCTTTCTTTTGTACATTAGCCGAGAAAGAGAAAATTATGTGGATGTCAACTCCATCAAATGAGAAGCCCATCATCTTACTACATTATTTTCTACTATATTAGAGTTTACGTCAGTAACTAAGAAGATTATAAAACTTTATTCTGCATCTCAGACACTTTTTCCACCAGTGTATGTAAAGTAGAAGCATAAACATATTGCTTATTTAAACTAAGCATTTGATTGTAGTTCAGAAATTCAGAGATTACTATAGAAAGTTGGTAAGTGGCTCCCTGGGGCAAGAGAAAGCAGATTCTTTTATTTATTTTATTATTTGGTTCCCATAAGACTCATTTCCAAATCCTGTGGGGTTTTTATCAAGCTGAGCTCCAAGTATCCTTATCTTCTCAGACTCCAATTAACTTGTGCTGTTCTATGAGTTTTAATTTGACCCTGTGTTGCTCATCTCCGGTGAGAAGAAAACTAACGTTGGAAACATAGTTAAGCAAAGTAGTGGCTGGGAATTTATATATAAAAAGGAGGGAGAAAAGGAATTGGTTCCCAAGAGAGAAAACAAGCATCCTAAGCTACTTGGACAATTACACACAGAGTCTGTGAAAACCTCAAGAATCAGAATAAGGGGTGACAACGTAAGTGGATGCCCACCCAAAGGCTCTGACGGGATCAGGGATGACGTCCAGCTGTCCCTCTGAAGAGAAGCATGTTGACAGTGTTCTTCCTGGGTCGGGGGGAAGGATCACATTTCTTTGGTGTCCCTCACCCTTTGTACCTTGTATCTACACCTTCATTGCTCTCCTTTTATTGGTATCAGCCCATTCTGGAGCCTTAGAAAGAAGATTTGCTTTTGTTCCTGGCTGCTGCCTGGCCACCCTTAACCACCCAGCAAATTTAAACTCCTAGTTTGCTTCAAAATGAAATCCAGGGGAAAGAGCAAGAGAGAAAGAGGGTATCCAGCTCTCAGACAGTAGGGAAGTGTCTCCAAAGTTTTTATAGAGAAGATAACCGTTGCACATGAGCAGGCCAAACAGGGTTTGGAAAAGGACCTAGACTTGAGTCAACCATGAGTAAGAGCCTCTGAGCATGGTGGCTGCAGCTGGTCATACACTTAGCAAGGCTTAGACTAAACATTGTGGCCAGAGTGCCTTCTCTAGTGTTTATTATATTTCATTTGCAGAAGGATCCATAACATTTTTAGAATTTTTCTGAACATGCAAGTTTATAACGTTTCATTTCCATGAATGCAGATGCTCATATAATGGCTGACATGAATCAGAGTTTACCCTGACCTCATAACCAGCATTGGAATAAGCATTTGTCGTCTCTGGGTTTATTTTTACAACAATCATAGAAGACAAATGTCTCTTTCCAATGCTTATTTGTTAAAATAGTATAGAGTCACTTCATTCGGTTACTATGAAAACCAAGGGTAACTTGCTTACAGGGTTACTCGATGGATAAACGATGGGAGAATTGCACTCAAACAGAGCTATTTCTGGTCCCAAAGCCACTTTCTGAATCCTTACCCAATACTATTCTGAGGGTAAAGCTTTAGACCTAACCCTTCTTAGCCTTGGATTCCACAGTCAGTTTAATGAGAGGTTTGGATGCCGTGATTGGTCAAATCTGGGATGATATGGCCTCTTAAATCAAAGCCTGCTAACTTGGTAAGAGCAAGAAGCGCTCCTGGACTCTCCTCCACCCTGACTGCTCAGCTTAAAGACATGGACACACAACATGGTCTTGATTTTGTTTAAAACAAACCCAAGATCTACAACCAGATCTGTCTTTTGGCGAGAACTCCAGATATATGGTTAAGTATATCTCTATTTTCCTTCTGACACCCTGAGTCTTAGCGGGTCCATCTTCTTACAAAAGAGTCCTCTCCAGATCTCATGTACTGCATATTGCCTCTTTCCTTTTTCTTTTCCTAGTTTTGTTTGTTTGGTTGATTGGTTGGTTGGTTGGTTTGTTGGTTTGTTGGTTTGGGTCTTTTTGTTGTTGTTGTTTTGTTTGTTGGTTGGGGGTATTTCTTTTTGCTTTTAAAAATACTTATAAAAGTTGTAAACGCCCTTTTCCCTCAAGAATCAAGAGACATGGGTTCCAGAAAGCCTATGGTTGCCAAAAACCCATGGACGCACATGATCTTTAAGACATACCATTATATAATCTACAAACATCATGCTATGTTGTTTAAAATTATCTCTAGATCACTGATAGCATGAACAGTTGCTATCTGGTTTGTATAAGAAGTGATGACAATAATAAAAAAATATTTTCAACCTGTGCTTAGTGGAATTCCCAGATGCAAAACATGTAAATACAGAGGAGCAAGTTTGCCTGCTGCTGCCATTTCCTCATTTGTGTGTGCTTGTGTGTGTGTGAGATGCGTGCTCTAATATTCACATGTGTGAGAGTAGACATCCACGTGGAGACCAAGAGTTGGCATTGAGCATCTTCCTTGGTTGCTTTCTACTTTATTCACTGAGGCAGAAAGTCACTGAGCCAGGAACCTGGCATTTGACTAACCGAGCCAGCACACCCTGGGGAATCCCATGCCTTTTCCCAAGCACTGGGCATAAGCAGATCTCCATGCATTTCCAGCTTTTCTTTCATTTTTTTTTAATTACACTCATTTCTTTATTGAGTAGGGCACGCCACCATGTAGGTGTGGCAGTCACAGGCTGACTTGCAATTTCCTTCAACCATGTGGGTTTTAGAGGTCTTCAGCCTCAGTGGCAAGGGTTTTACTCTCTGGCTCATTTTGTCAGCCTGGCCTGTGCAGCTTTCATGTAGCTGCTAATGATCTAAGCTCTCATCCTCACATGTGTGTAGTAAACACTTCATGCAATTAGCCATCTCACTAGCCCCTCCCCTCCCATCCTAGCCATCTCACTAGCCCCTCCCCTCCCATCCTAGCCATCTCACTAGTCCCTCCCCTCCCATCCTAGCCATCTCACTAGTCCCTCCCCTCCCATCCTAGCCATCTCACTAACCCATCCCATTCCTCTTCAGCCCACCCCAACTAGGTTTCCACTCTGTTAGCCCACAGAAAGCTCTTATCAAGTTCACCATCAACCTCCATAATGTCCTTTCTTCGTCTGGTCTCTTTTGAAGTGAAACTTTAGTGATATGATACAGAGGAATGAATATTAAAAACAAAAACAAAAAAAAAACTTAAGTATCTAAAGATTAAAAAAAAACTTATGAAAGACCTTCAGTGAAATGTATAAGCTAAATGTTAAAAGCATAAATATGTATCTTTTCATAAAGTACCTCACTGTTTCAAACATTTATCTTTATGACAATGCTATTTATTGGATTAAATATATATTTAAATTATATTGGATTACAAATTAAATTATGAATATATATATTTATATATAATTCTAATACATACCAAGAGATATTTGAAAACATTTGAAACTACCTAAACTAAAAAAAAAAAATCCCAATAGTGTCTAGCCACAGGAGTTCCTCTGAATTGCGTTTTCCATGCTCAGGTAGGAAAACAGATTAGAGAGTTAATAATGTCTGCAGTGCGGCACAGCTGCTAGGTGGGCTTGGGACTAGAAGCCATTCCTCAAAGTTTGAAGCCAGAGGCATCCCACTATAGAATGCTTCCTTGGTATTTCTCAAAAGATTGATAGGTTTGACACAATTGCTGTTTCTTTACCAGTCAGTGCACGGTCCTGACAGGACTTGAGACTCTCTCTTCTCTAACCTGTCCATTCCCAACCTGTTCTGGGTAATTGCTTAGCATTTGGCAAGTGGTCCCACAACAGACAATGGGTGTGTTAACCATAGTAATTGGGTTTGGAGATGTTTTACCATTTTAAAGATTAGCTCAGACTTAATACTGACAAGTGATACTGATACTAACACCATTTTTATTCATATGTAGCCCAATATGCCCTACTGAGTAGCACATATTATGGGAGAGGGACTTAAATTTGGCACACTAGGAACTTGTCCTAAGGGCTTCATGTTTCAGCCTGTCACCCACATTCTCCCACAGGTATGGAATCTCCACATGTGACTGTCACCATTGTGTTCAGCAAATTATTGCCTTCAGGTTGGTTAAGAGGCGGCTTAGGAGACATTCTCATACTGCTTGGGTCTTCTGGTTATTAAACACACTAAAGCAGAGATTTCTTGAGAAGGAGAAAAGTTGGAGCTAAATTTTCCTAATTCTCTTGGTTGGAGGACCACTAGAGGACATAACTCTTCATGTAAATCTCATTCCATCTGGCCAAGAGCCAGCTGAGACACCTATTGGGTGGGTGGGTGGGGTGCGGGGAGAGAGGGCAGCACTGGGAAGACAAAAAGGTATTTCCAGAGAAAGGAGAGGTTGGGTTCAGGAGAAACACAAACCTTTGGCCATTTTCCAAAGCATGGTGCCACACTGAAAACTATGGTAGATTGTAGCTATGGTAGGTTGTCCTTGCTCAAATCTTTTCACTTCCATCTCTGGAATTAGCATCAACAAGGGATTGCGGGAGAAACTACCCACCTCCACCTTCCTGCAGGCTCCAACAGCAGGTGCGCCTGTTTTCAGAGGTAAGTGAAATATTTGCCAAATCATTTGGCACACTCCAACTCAAAATGTGCCAAATTACCTGTCAAACTTAAATGGCCTTTTAAAAAGAAAGACAGATGCCCCACCACCCGCACCTGCATGGACCCACAGTGCCATCCAGTGGCTTACTGTGGCAGTCACACTGGGGCTCCATTGTCTTCCAGGGTTTGGATCCAAGCAGTGCTCCCTGTCCATGGCGCTGGCAACCTTCCCTACTTAAGAGTCTTTGAGTTTCGAGAAGAGGCAATGCATTGAATGTAAGCTAGGTTGGAGAGGAGCTGGTGCCAAGGCCTGGATGTCATACCTATGGCTTCCAAAAAGAGTGTAAGCTGCCTGTAGGATTTTCCAACCATCAAATATGCAGGTACCTTCCTTCCACAAAATCAATGACAAAACAAAAAAGCAAAACCAAAGAAAAGAATCATTACCATTCCCAGGTGTTTGGGTTTCACCCCTAAACACCTTCAACTCATGGGTAAGTAGACCAAGCAGAACACCCCAGGTCCATTTTACTTCCACACATCTATAAGGCCTTACTTGCCCAAGTTCTCCCCTAAAATGCCCTGTTTAATGGAGTGAAATTTTTCCTGCAGTGAAGGTAAGGAGTTCTGGCCATACAAGCTGGTGGAACATAGGCAAAGAAGAAGAAAGAACATAGAGGAGGGAGGAGAAAGAGATAAAGAGGCAGACTCAATGCTCTTCTAGGCACACAGCTGCAATACCAAGGCATGTCACCTAACATTGGTCTCAAGAAACCATATTGTAAGTGGGGCTTTTGGAAGGAATACGGATCGGTGTGGTGACAGCCAAAACAGAGATGGGTTCCTTTTCAGCTAGAGACTATGAAATGTTTCTGAGCTGAACCAGTTTAAATTGAAATGAGAGCAGATGAGCATTAGGTTGGCTCTGAAGTGATCACAAACATTAATGTGAACAAGAACTATAGACTGCTGAAAACTCAACTCCTAGCTCTGGTTTTTTCCCCGGTGTAGCTTAACCAAGATGGGTAGCATGGTTCACCTCAGGTTCATCTGAATCAGAGTCAGACAAACCACTGTGCCATTTCTTCATCTGTTTGAAAAGAGCCGGTGAAGAAGAAAGCATCTGCTCTGATTACAGGGCTCTCTACTTCCCAAATAAACGAAACCCATCTGCTTCCAATCTTGACAGACCCTCTCTAGCTTAGGCTATGTCCACACCCATTTTCCCATCGCTATTTGGTTTTACTCATTCTTAACGTATTGTATAAAATAATCAGAAAGGAAGAGAACTTATAGCTTGTCAGCTAAGCCATCTCCACTTTGCAGATGTAGAAACTGAGGACCATTTCTCCATCTGGAGTCCAAAGCTTTCCCATAACAGAAGACAGAAGAAAGGAGACAGACTCCCTCATACTTCCTATGATGCAGAACTATTCCTGATCTGCCTAACAACACCCCTCCATTCCAACTTCTTATCCTCACACCCAAGGATAAGTAAAGTTTTCACCTCTCATCAACGAAGGTTCTCTTTGCAACACTGGAGATCACTGCATAAAATCCCAACTGGTCAAAATTCTCAGTCAAAATTCCACAACACACCTGCGGTACCTAAGGCTCAGGAAACACAAACGAGGCGATGGAAAGAGTCTACATGCCAGAGGACCAAGACATCCGCTATGAAGTTGCATCTCCTAGAAATGACAGAGAAGCCGTACCCATGAAACTTGAACACTATGTCTGCCTAAACAAAGCCTGAATAAGAACAACACCAACAGATATGTTAAAAAGTGGAAGGAGGAAGCCCGGGTTCCTCTCCTGGACAGGCAGCTAAAGAATGCTGAAAGTGGAAGAAATAGTTTTGCCCAGGAATAACCCCTTCCCCTGATTGGTTAGCCAATACCAAGTGCTCAGGCCTGAAATCAGATACATACAAGCAACATTAAATGGACTCCTCAGGTTGTGTGTGCTTGTATGTAACGATAACAATTCAAGATTTTAAAAATCCATGAATTTAAGAACAGGGAGCTGGTAGAGAAGAATGGGAGACATTGGAAAGAAAAAAGTGAAGGAAGGAAGGAAACCATCTATATTTTAATTAAAATTATTTTTAAGAAATCATGGAAACAATTTTATCCACAGTAGCATCAAACACTATATCTCAGAATAATTTGTGAACAAGAATATTAATAACTCCTTCTTTGGAATTATTCTCTAGTACTATTTTAATAGCTTACATATTTATTTAACCAGTCCGTTAGATTCTCAAGATATACCATATTAGCATCTTGTAAATTCAATGTAGTTGCTTTACATAAGGACGGATTGAATCAAATGGTCATTAAAGAGAACAAAGCTTGAAAAAACAAACAAAAAAGGAAATATACCCAAACTTGTTATTAACAACATAATCTAAGAATTTGGCAGACCAAAAGGTGGAATAATTATCAATCTTCTCCCCATCTCTATTTGGGAATGAGGGCAGATAGGAAATCTTCAGTGGAACATCCATTTGTGTTTAGGGACCAGAGATTTTTAAGTTGTCCAACTTTGGTGTGACTAATATAGACAAACCACCTCATTTGGACTTTAGGGACTTCTACTGGGGAAATTGTGGGTTTTCTGGATTGTGCCTTTTAAAATAAAGGCATCACAAAGCGGTTTAATAAACAATGTCTGCTCAAAGTCTAGGAGAATACTACATGAATGCTTGTCTTGTGAGTAGAACCGCAGTTAGGAAGTCATGTGGGAAAAAATCCCTTCAAGGGGCCATGGTTAGACTCCAGGATGCCTAAAATATCTTGTTAGATAGGTTACACATGTTTCCCTGCTGGAACGGGGTTTTCTAAAGCATTAGCCGTAGGATGAAGTAACAAGTGTAAGTCATGAGCATTTGCTTAGCTGAGATTCAAGGAAGAGGTCCTCACATCAAAATCTGGGGTAGGAGTTCATGCTTAGAAACTCTTGTTACATCTACCTAAGATTCCAGCTGCTTTGGTAGCAGCAGACAGATGCCCCATCTAAGCAACTCAGAGAGGAGAAACGAACACCACTTAGTGATAGACTTCAGATAGCAGCTGCAGACTGCCATCGCAGAAAGCTAAGCATAGGTAGTCCTCATTGGGCCTGAAACTTAGCAGTCTTAAGATATTTTTCTCTTCTTACCTTAGAGGACAGCAACTAAGCACGATCAGCCATTCCAGTCACTGGCTAGCCTTGGGTCAAAACCATCCCTGATTCAGATTGTAAAATACAGCTATGCTGGTGTAGGCTGATTTGTGGGTCTCCAGTAATTGATGGGATCATCAACAGATACAGTTGCTAGAAAAAAAATGTGTATTTTGAGGTAAATATCCCCAGGACATCTACTATAATATATTTTCTTTGTCAATGTTCATAGAAATTTTGATTAGTTTTATGACAAGTTCCTGACTCCTTTAAGATGAAGTCCGCGGCTGTCAAAGGTTCTGTCATTTCTGGACCATGATCCAGTTCTACCAAGTTGGTCAGAACTGAAAGTCAAATAGGAAGTTATCCCACGGCTTCTTGAACTTGTAAATTATGAAATTATCAATGGAACAAGTCAGCAATTTGCCAGGTGCTCTGTTTTTTGCAGAATAAGACTTCCAGCATCTGTCCAATGCAATGAGGCATTTCAGCCACTGTGCTCCTGGTGATTGTTAATGTTAGAGGACATGGTGCACACTGTCCTCAGTCTCTATGAGTCTGTGCCTAGTGATGATGCTATGGCAGCTGAATGTGACAATTACATTCTTATTTTAGTGAGGTTTTTTTGTTTTTGTTTTTGCTTTTGTACTCCAACAAACATTCCTTTACAAGTCTTATCCTTAGAGTTTTACATCTTTATCCCTCTCATAACAGGGTTACTTAGAAGAACAGTCCATACCGAAGCCATTTCCGATGTCTAACCATTTAGGACCAAGGTAACTAAGAGATGCAATATGATAAGGAATCAGAAGTGGTTTTCTGCTCCTTCTGAGATTAGCCACTATAATTATGAGACCTTGTCAGGACTTGCTGTGAGCCATGAAAAATCCTTCCTAAAGCGTTTTGCTTTGGGAAAACTCACAATGAATGCCGAAGAATGGTTCAAATTGTGCTTTGCAACACTTGGGACTTGAAAGAAACTTCAAACTGGTTGATGCTCAGTTTTGTATTTGAAGGCATGCAGAAGGGTTAACAGGCGTAGCTGTGGGGTCTATGCTCAGGAGAAGCCTCCGGGGAATGAGCACCTTGAGGAGGATGTGAAGAATGAACTGGATCACTCTGAAAGGGAATGGAGAGCACACTTCTGGTGAGCAGACAACTGACAACTGACGCACTTGCGATACTAGGGGTCTCCAATTTTAGCATCACAAATACAGGGTCCACAGACATCGACCATGACAATCAACTTGTCACATAGCAGTACAGCAGTTAGACATCTGCCCAGCTCCTGGCATGATAATTTCCTTCATCAAATTTACCCAAACAGGAAATCTGTCTGCAGCTGATGACAGCAAGAATTACCTTTTGCATAGGGAATGGCAGCATCATAGGAAGGTGACTAGCAATCCAGGCGAGCTCGGGGCCTAGGGCACAAGCGATTTCTCCTGCTGATCCTATTGCGTTTGAACAGGCCAAGACTCTGGAATGCCAAACTGAAAAACTTCTCTTATGAGATATCACCGTCTAGATAGCTGCTCTCACTGAGTCAGATACACATTGCTTTGCGGTAACTTACAACAGTTTTAAAATGACATATGTTGCTCAAACATCTCCTACTAGAACGGAGCACCTATAATAACCCTGTGAAAGAGAATACTATTTACTCCTTCTCAGTAGAGGAAGACACTGAAAGACTTGAAAGATTGTGTCATTGGTTCACAGACTTGAAAAATTACCTGATATTCTCAAAGTCATCTTTCCTTGTGAGCAAGATAACCAGAGCCTTTGTCATAATCTGACTCCTACCTTGCATTCTTCACCCTGAATTCCATTTTCTTTTTGCACATTGAGCAAATCTGATCTCTGTACTCTTTGGGCTAAAACAGCTGTTCTGTTTCCTGCTTTCATAACTGTATCTCAGACATAAAAGATAAAGCCACAAGGTGCGACCTATCTGCTTACCCTCCATTGGTGAACATTTAACTCCATAATCTACAAAATATGGGTTTTTGATGACCACATGCCCCACTAAATTCAAGGAGAGTTGATTTCTAAAAGAAGAAGAAGGTGGGTGATGGTGGTGTAAGTCTTTAATGCCAGCACTCAGGAGGCAGAGGCAAGTGGATTTATGTGAGTTCGAGGCCAGCACAGAGTGAGTTTGAGGACAGGCGCCAGAGCTACACAAAGAAACCTTGTCTGGAAAAAACAAAAAATAAGGAGGAAGAGGAGGAGAAGGATAAGAAGAAGGAAAGTACAACTTTGAGCAGATATGTAGTTGTGTCCTGTGCATCTGGAGAGAATACAGGTAGAAACAGGCCATTGGTGAGTCTTAGCTGTGGCAATACAATTTTCAAGGCAGTTTCTCTTAGGCTTGAAGTGGGACCTTCTAAAATGCCTCCCAGACTGTCCTGAAGCATAAGAATTAATCACAGTTGTCTTATATTTTGGAATTTATAAAAAGTGTAAAAAACATTTCATCAGCCCGTGTTTAATATGTATCGATTAGATGTTAAAATGGGGCGGTGAGAACACTGGCAGACATGCAGGCAACTGCTGAGTCCCTTCCCAGAGTGAAATGCCCAGACAGTTTGCATTCTAGAGTGCTTCTTCATATCTCTAACATCATGGCTTCCTGCAAGGATTTGAGTTTGCTTTCTTTGGTCATGACTCCCAGTATAAGGAAAGGATCCACTCCAGTGTCTTCAAATTACAAAAGACAAATGCAAGAGGCTAAAGGAGAAAGTCAAATCACAAAGGACAATGGAAGGTGGGCCCTGAGGAAAATATCATGTCATGGAAGAGCCCCGCCCAGGCCTGGTGATGCTCAGCTAATGATGTCAGATGGTGTGGATGGTGATGGGTACCACTTGCCTTAACTGCCTTTACCTGTCATGGGCATTTTTGTGTCTGTCAGTTCCACTTTCATTCATTCCTCCTACTTGAGGATTTCCATCTTCTCAATGTATTTTGAATCATCTTGCCTTATATTTCGTGACGATGACTGCATCAGTAGACCTTTACAAGAACAGTGTGTGCACGTAGAAACAAAGTCTTGCAATGATGTGAACGGTAAATAGCTAGAGTTCTTCCATTAGTCAAGGGCACTGTTTCTCTTTAGGATTTCTCTGGAATACTCCTTGACAGATCAGAGAGCAACAGGTGGGCTAAAACGTAGAGTCTGAACTTCCCACTTCATAAGGTACTGATCTTTTCATTAGTAGAGGAAAGCAACAGCCCACAAGGCAACCATCAGACCAAGTTCCACATGAGCAAGGCAGACTGGCTTCATTCAACTCCCCACATACCTAGGATGATTATCTTAAATGCAGTTAAAGTTGCTACCTGAAGAAAACACCCAGCAACAATGTCAGCGGACTGTTCCACATCTAGAATGCGGTCTACGTGAGCTAAGGTTTACTGAATGTTTCATCTCAGCCCTGCCTTTCTCTCTGTAGACACTGGTAGTTTTGTTTTCTAGTATGTTCTCCTGAATGAATCATTTCTGCTTATCACTTCAACACTAGATTTCTTTGGGTCAGTGTGCTGTCTTCCAAGCCAGCTGTTTCCTCTCCCTCCAGGAATAATGCTGCAGGAAATACAAGCAACTGTACATGGCTTCTTCCACACCACTTCTAGGCTCCTGATGCCTTAGGCTCGCCACAGCTTCCTGCAGGCCCCTGCTTCTTTCATGTAAACTGAAACTTAAGTTCTCACTGGCCTAGAACCTATGCCTGGCACGGCAGCTGCCTTCTGATGCTGGCCTCTAGTGAGATTTCCTTTGACAGGATGCCTTGAGAGGACACAGATTCCTCCAAGTGATGTGGGAGTGTCATATATCAATCTGTTGATTTCATTGGTTAATCAGTAAAGAAACTGCTTGGCCTGATAGGTTAGAACATAGGTGGGTGGAGTAAACAGAACAGAATGCTGGGAGGAAGAAGAAGTGAGGCAGATGCCATGCTGCTCCTCTCCAGGGCAGACACAATGAAGCTCCAGCCCAAGATGGATGTACACTAGAATCTTTCCTGGTAAGACCACCACCTCGTGGTGCTACACAGATTACTAAATATGGGTTAAGCAAAATATGAGACTTAGCCAAGAAGAGGATAGATATAATGGGCCAGGCAGTGTTTAAAAGAATACAGTTTCCATATTATTATTCCGGGGCATAAGTTAGCCAGGTGGCCAGGAGCTGGGTGGCAGGACACAGCCCGCCGCTCCTACTACATCCAAGGATCTCTGGGTGCTCACTGTGTCCTGCACCCCTAGTTCCTCTCATATTCCTACCATAGTGGTGCAGACTTTCTTATTTTGGCAATTTCCCACCCTACCCACCAGTGTCCTGTGAGACGAGGCTGTGCATTATTGAAGACAGTCCCCCACCACAAAACACCCTTGACAAGAAACTAGGATGTTTTCCTCTCCCTGAAATCTTGTTCCCAAAGACTACCATTAATGATCCATGTGAGTTTGTTTGCTTTTGAGACAGGGCTTCACTATATAGCCCTGCTTGGCTCAAAGTCATGATCTCCCTACCTCAGCCTTTTGGGTGCTAAGACCACAGGCACATGCCACCATACACAATCACTACACTCTTGGCTACTAAATCACAACTTACATAAGAAGAGGGGAAATGCTCATTTTTTGTGTGGAATGTACATGCAGGCCCTGTGTTAGGCTAGAATTTGTTCTATTAGTAGCAGGGAATTACACACATAGGAGGTGATCTTTTATTTTAACTACCTTCAAAACAATACACACAAGGAAACATTGGGCTGCCCAGAACTGAAATAATCACACAGAAATTATATAAATTAAATCACTGCTTGGCTCATTAGCATTAGCTTCTTATTTGCTAACTGTTACATATTAATTTAACCCATTTATATTAATCTGTGTATTGCCACGTGGCTGTGGCTAACAGGCTAATGTTCTGGCATCTGTTTCCAGTGGGGCTACATGGTGTCTCTCTACCTCCATCTCCTTTCTCCCAGCATTCGGTTTAGTTTTCCCCACCTAGCTCTGTTCCCCTATAGCTCTGCTATAAGCCCAAAGCAGTTCCTTTATTTATCAATGGTAATCACAGCATACAGAGGGAAATCCCACATCACAGTCCTTCATTTCTGAAAGGTTACAGAGGTTTAGGTGAGGTGGACTGTGCCAGCAAGGAACGTCTACAGCCAGGCTTTCTCTCTCTGTAACTTCCAGTCAGGGGTCTCAGTAGAAGCTGAAGGAGAAATGTTACTGAGCCATTTATTTTCCCCTCTTCAACCAAGCTGCATTGGGTCTGGCTGTTTTCTTGCTTCCCCAAGCTAGTGCCTCTCAGGAAGCCTACCTGGTGCGCCACTCACCACTCAGGCCAACCTCATCACAGTGCCTCTCCAGGTGGCTGAATGGTAGAAGATCCTCTTGCTCCTTTGGTGTTTGTATTTAGACCAAATCTAGTTCAAAGAACCAGTGGTGAGAGAGAAATGGCAAAGAGAATTTTGCAATTAGGCAAGCAGATCCTAAGGGAGCTGACAAAAATAAGGAATTGATTTTGGCTTTGGGAGGTGTTAGTTAATTTCAGGGCCCTGGAAGGCCAGCTTGTTACTCCTCTCCTTTGTGAGATTTCTATGCATAGGGAGGGACCTTCTTCCATGGGCTCCTTAGACTGGAAAAGCTCTCCTCTCTCTCTCTCTCTCTCTCTCTCTCTCTCTCTCTCTCTCTCTCTCTCTCTCTTTCTCTCTCTTTCCTTTTAAGAGTTGCTATCACTGGAACACCACTTCTACAATGTCAGTTCCTCTGGAGCAGGGTCAATTTTCATGGGCAAAAGTAAGTTTCTAGATATGTCTACTCATTTGCCTTGCATAGATGGTGCCTGTGACACAGTAGAAAACCGAGACCCATTTAGCAAAAAGAAGAATGCAAGCATAAAACATAGATTCACTAAATCTAATTCTCACCCCTTTGCCATTTTTTTTAACACATCAACTTTGTTTCCTGAACAAGAGTATTTATCAAAAAGAAAAATTCAGGAGGATGGATTGTAGAGAAGGCTGAGCAGTGAAGAGTACTTGTTCTTGCAGAGGACCTGAGTTTGGTACCAAGTACCCTCATGGCTGTTTACAAGCATCCATAAATCTACTTCCAGGGGATCTAACGTCCTCTCATGTACTCTGTGGGCACTAAGAATGTATATGGTGCACATATATACAAGCAGGAAAAACATGCACATACATAAAATAAAAACCAATATATATTTAAAGACAAGGAAATATGTCAAACAGGAATGTCCAACCCATGGCCTATAGGTCATATGAGTCCAATGATGGATATGAACACAGTCCAATAAAAACTTACTTATAATAAATATCTTTTGTGATTATTTTTGTAACTAAATCACACATTTTTTTTCAAGTGTGAACATTATTGTCACAATGTGTCACAATGCCTTTTGCCTAGATATAGGGCTTATCTGGTAAAGTGCTTGCCACAAAAGCGTGAGGGCTTGAGTTTGGATCCCAGTATCCGTGTAGAATGCCTGGCGTGGTGGCAAGCTTGCTGGCCAGTGTGACTAACTCAGCTAGTGAATTCCAGTTCCACTTAGAATCCTTGTCTCTAGAACCAATTAACAAGACACTTGACATTGACCTCTGGCCTCCACATGAACGTGAACACAGGCATATGTATGTGCGTGTGTGTGTGGGGGGGGGGAGGGGGGAGACTGGCTCTAAGTAAGACTGTACAGGAAGGAACGGGTCAGGAATACATGACTTCTGCACCAGGCCAGGTGGTGGCCTCACTGTTACTTCCTCTCTTTTTCTCCTCTGTTCATCTATTGCTTTTGACGAGGCAAATGCAACCAGCATTAGGAGTGACAAGCTCACCTCTCCCCTGCACAGATGCAAAAAGCCTGGCCTTGTTGCTGAGCTCTGCAGAATTGTGGGGGCTGATAGGACCAGTCAGCTGTGGCTGTGCAGCTGGAGGCTGCAGAGGGAAGGGCTGGGCTCTCATCCTGCTTCCCAAGCATCCCTGGGCACACAGTCTGGTATATTATTGACAATGCTGAATGATGTGGATGGCATTTATTAGTTTTCAATGGCTTCTATAAAAATGAACCTCACACCATCTGCAGAATTAGGATGCAGAAGCAGCCCCGGATATAAAATATTTGCGGCTGCTCCTGCTATTATATAAGATTTTACATTTTATAGCCACCCCGTGGGACTTGACATGTAAATTAAGATACATATTTAGAAGCAGTAAATAAACTTAGGAGAGCAGCAGTACAATTAATGAATGGACAGAAAATTGCATATGGGCGGAGAGAGAGCTTTTCTATATAGAAAGTCGGCCATGAAATGAGGTTTAAACAGTCTCCTGTCACTATCATTAAGACATTAATAGTAAACATAACACACTGGAATTCATCAGGAAGATATTTCAGAGAAGAGAATAAACACCTCTCTATTACGGAGAAATCCAGTGTGGCTCCCTCTCTCTCACCATCTCGCTGGATGGGAACTTGTCTAATTATACAAAAGCCTACTGCCGACTCTGGCAGAGGAAATGTTTTGATCAAAAGGATTCCACGGGATGCATTCAAGGCCTTCTGCTACCACCACGCAACTTTCTGAAAAGATTGCCAGGCTGCGCCACTTCCTCCCGAATCTGCACTCCTCGTGAAGACCACATCACTGCCTGCTTCTGAGAAGCAGAGGCAGACCAAGGCCAGCCGGAGAAGCTCACATTCGCTAGGCTGGTGAGGTTGCCCTCTGAGCCCGCCTCCTGGGTAGGGCTGCCACTCTAAAACGACTACTAATTACTGTAGACTTCACTTGGCTCTGATAGTTTTTCAGAGAAATGCAAACTCTCGAGCCAGACTAGGAGGTTCTTTCTCACGTCCCTCTTTCCACGGAGGCTTAGCCATCACTTAGAGGAAGCCATTCTTTCCTCTCCAGCAATGGCATTTTGTGCAATCCACGCTTATTTTTGTCATTGGCAGTGTTTCCGGTGGTGGTGGTGGTGGTGGTGGTAGCGGTGGTGGGTTTTACGAGGGACAAAGGATCGGTATATAGCCCTGACTGGCCTGGAACTCACTATTTAGACCAGGCTAGCCTGGAACTTTCCACGTTTACTTTTGACGCCTGTAATTTGGAGTCATTTGACGGTAGTGGTGGAGTCTGGGGAATCTACCTCTCTACCTCCCCAAGGCTGGGAGACCTGCAAACAGGATGAGCGGAAAATGGAGGTTATGAGAAATGAATCTTTTCATGTTGTGGCCAGCCAGGATGAGGCCGCCACTCAGGCTCCCGTTCTTTCCTCCTGAATCTACTCTTTCACCTCCAAGCCCAGCAAGCTACAGCCTGGAATGCCAGCCTCTCTTGATCCGCCTTGAAAGGCTGATTGTACTAATGGCGTTTGAAGCCTTAGGAACCAGTCCCTGAAGCATCAGGGAACTAAAACATAATCCACAGATAGAAAGGGCTTCTGGTCCACCACTTTATATTAGAACAAAAATAATCATGGTAATAGCTTGCATTCTCCTTGATACCTTTCATTCACTAACGTCAAGTAATTTGTACGCGAGTAATTAAGAAAACACTCCTTTGCGGTAAGTTACTAATTTAGCTCCCATTTTAAAGAGAGACAGAAAGAGCCTTGATGGTTTCCTCCAGGGAGCAGCTGAGCAGGGAGCAGAAGCGGTGGGTGTGTGCTGATTTGTGGAAAAGGACCGCTCGTGTTCGGCTCTAATCCCCAATTTTGGGCTTGCAAAACTGCTTCAGCGTGGGAGTTGGCCTCGGGTCTCTTGGGTGGTGTTGCCGGTGTAGTCAAGAGCTGCCTGGTTTTTCTGTGGCACCGGCTGCATTTTCGTAGCTGTCGGTACAATTTTTTTTTTGTGCTCCCTTCTCGTTGCGTGATGTATAGCATTCCTCTGGCTGCTGTTTCCACTCACCTCGAGCCGTGGAACCATGGGATGGACTGGAATACTGTGATTTTCCCTCCTCATTGATTTGGGAGGAGGAAGGAGGTGATGGCTAGAGCAATGGACGAGGTGGACATTGCCCAACCACAACACACCTCCATTTCTCCCTGCTCTTTTCATTCTTTGTGCCCCAGCTCTCAAGAGCCAATTTTAGCGTTGTGTGACCTGAGTCACCAGGACACAGTACCCTGGACTCTATCTATGCATTCTTATCCCCCTCCTGCCTCTGGACTCTATTGCTTGTCAGAAAGTAGTTTTAAATGAATAACTGGGAAGATGGGTTCAATGGATAAAGTGTTGGCCATGTGGGCACAAAGACCTAAATCTGACTCCCCAGCAGTTACATAAAAAACACAAATGACCGTGTGCCTACACTCTTAGCATTGGGAACAGTGGCAGGATGATAGGTAGGGCTTGTTGGGGAGTTAGCCTAGCCACATTGTGAGTTCCAAGTGCAGTAAGAGATCCTGCCTCGAGGAATAAGTAGAAAACAATAAAGGAAGACACCTGATATCAACTTCTGGCCTTCAAATGTATGAACAAATATATGTGCATTCATTCAGACATGTGCACACAAACACGTGCATACAAAGACACACACACTAAAGATAAATTTTGGACGATTACTGAGAAATGACACTGAATAACAAGACAGCCTTCTTTCGACAGTGATGTCATTATTTGTAATTATTCTTTTCATGTTGGAGGGCTGTGTATTTTGAGACTGTTTTTATGAGATACGACATTCAATTTCTACCACATTTGTACAAAATTTAAGCTGACAAAGGGGGAGAGACAATTACTAAATTGCTTTTAAATGTATTTTTTTTACTCTTAGGCAGAACAAGAACTTGGAGAATATTGGATGGAGGTATAAAATTTCTTTGTGAAACAGCAGATCTTAGAAAGGGGAGATAGAATTTATTACTCTTATTAAAATAGTAGTTGGTAATCCTGAAGGTAACTATGAGTTGTATTCTTAAACAACTTCACTAATTATAGCAGTAATTAGCTCAGGTAGGCAGAGAGGAAAGCATAAACATGGAAGTAGATAGAATACTGGCAACTACATCAATAAAGCACTCTGTAAACATAAACTGCTATATAAATGCTAATTAATTATGTAAGTAGGCATACAGGATGGAATGGTTATTCATGTTACTGCAAAGATAAACAAGTCACACAAATACAGCACATGAATTTGGAAGCAGGCTTCTCCTCATCTCACATCTGCAGCCTCCTGAGGTCCCAAGCACACTGCCAAGAAGGCTGAAGGCTTCAATTTTTCCTATCCAGCCCAACAACCAGGAGCCATGTGCCTACTGAGCACATCAAATGTTGATAGTCCCAACATTTGGGGATGTGCTGAGAGTATGAACCAGGCACCAGGTTTTACATGCTTGGTTTTAGTATCTTATTAATAATTTGTGTTGACTCAAACTGGAAATAATAATATTTTGGACATCTTTGTTAACAAAGTATGTTATTGAAAAAAAAATGTCCCTGTCTCTGTTTCACTGTAGCTACTAGAGCTTCTCTGAACTGCTGAACCTGAGTTTGTTGAAGCAATAGAGGAAGTCTGAGATGAGATATGCCCTTCCTAGACTGTGCTTTGTCACTATACTCCACCAGCCTATAGACCTGTACAGTATGATAAACCAAAGTTGTTCCATGATCTGATGGACAGTGTGAACAAAAGGATCAGGCAATCTTATCAGCCTGGGAAAGACTGCTGTGGGAGAATGCTCTAGCACACTGTAAAGATTTGTCATTCATATTGGTTTAACAAAACACTGACTGGACAGTAGCCAGGCAGGAAGTATAGGCAAGGCAACAAGACTAGGAGAATTCTGGGAAGAGGAAAAGAAGAGACACAGTCATCAGCTAGACACATAGGAAGCATGATAATGATGCCTTACTGAGAAAAGGTACCAAGTCACATGGCTAAACACAGACAATAATTATGGTCTAATTTAAGTTATAAGAGCTATTTAATAATAAACTTGAGCTAATAGGTTAAACAGTTTATAATTAATATGTTTCTATGTGCTTCTTTGAGACTGAACGATAGTTGGATTGAGCAGGACAGAAACTTTCATCTACAAAAGACAGTCTTTGACACCAGACACACTAAAAATCAAGGGATTCAAGCTTGTTAGGATAATTTGGATACTTCTCTGTAAAGCTAAGGAAATCAAAATACAAAGTCTTTGGTCACTGGACATGACAGGTACTTATTTATGAGGGGAGAAGACAGTGTGGACAGAAAAGAAGGAATGAGAGATGGCAGAACTTTGGGGTCAGTGAGTCTTCAGATTCACCCTACTTGCCAATCATCTGTGTGTCCAGAACAAAAGAAAATATTTTCAAGAATTCATCCAGGTGGTAAATTATTTGCTAACTTATTAGATAGTAATACATAGATGGAAACCGCTACATTGTGGAGTATAAAATAAGCCTGCCAATTGTGACATGAACTCTAGCTAGGCTGCTAACTATAAACATAACTCAAGTTTTGATACTTAGTCCTGTTTGAGTGAGTTGCTTAAAACACTTGAATTCTTATTTACATATTGTTTTCATAAACTCACTCAATAAGTCCAGAAGGCTGTAATATCAAGAAAGAAAATTAGCTCTATTAAGTTAATTACTGCAGCTCCCAACAATTGTGAGCAAGTATAATAGGCCAATGCCACTGTATTTGAAGAATATAAGAAATTACCAAGCCATTCAGAAATGCATATTCAAATTACCCAGAATCAGCAGCATGCACACTCCTTTTCAAACCAGGGCTTCTGTGAGTGCACAGGAGAATCTTCTTCAAAGACCCCCTTTCCCATGATGCTTATCTTCCCTTCATGTTCATCCAACTGTTTCATCCTAAGGAGGCATCTAAGACTCCAAGGAAACCAATTCTCCAAGATGATAAGACACTCAAGGCTGGCAAGAAAATATCCCTGCTCACGTACCCTTTCACTACTATTGATACAGAGGCTCGATGAAACTTCACAATGTAGAACAAGCTTCCAAAATGTCACAAGCAGAACCAGCAAACTACAGAATGCAGTTCATCACCCTCCTTTGACCAGAGGAGTGACTTCCTAACAAGTCAGCTAACTTCAGTGTCAGAAAGCCTATATTTCCCCGGTGTCCAGAATGCAATGCAGAATGGAGTACACGCTCTGGAGGGATACGTGCAGATGGCCTTGTAGAGACCCGGGCAGGGGACTGTCAGAGATGAGGCTCTAAGCTGTGGCCTGGCTGGGCTCAGAATCAGAATTTAAGGGAGTTCTCCTCCTGCCCTGATTTCTAGCTCTGGGAATCTTTCCTGAATTGCAGCACAATTCGTTTCACTCCAATAGTAACTATTGCTCCAGACAAGGCAGAGTTTTGGGTCTCAGGGAAGAGTAAAGGCACGTGAGGGGCTCCTTTCTTTAGTTGGGTGAAGTCCCATCATTGTCCTCACATCTCCTTCATCACTTTATACATGCTATGCATAAATACACACACTCACACACTCTCACACACACATGCACACATGCACACATGCACACATGCCACACACATACACACTTACATACAGTTATACACACATACATGCCATACACACACAGTCACATGTACTCATTTACACATAGTCCATACATACACCCACATTCACTTATAATCCTATGCACATTATACCCTATACCCATACACACACACACATTTATATACACTCACACACACATCTTCCTCATACACAGACACACACACATAGCACACACCCCCGGACGCAGTCAGGAATCTCCCATTAAGGCATAGTAATCGCTCCCTTTCTTTCATATGTTTGTTTATTTGTTTTGAGTCACTAGAACTCTACTGATTTACATGTTGTTTTCACAAATTTGCATAGTGCATTCAAGAGGCTCTGTCTCTCCAGCAACCCTCACTGCCATGGAGATGTGGCTGCAAAGCACACAAAGGAAGTCTTTATTTCTGCAAACATTATTACAATGACGCTTTTAAATGCCACAGAACATAGAAGGATTTTCTTTTAATTAAAGTACCAGTGTGAGAAATTTTTATAAAGCCATCCCATCCTCATTGTGGCCATTGGGCAGCTTTGAATCCTGAGAATGGGTGGCCTTGGGGAGCACAAAGCCTCCCTCTCTGCAAAGAAAAGTTTTAAATGATCTATCTGGGACAGTCTCTAGACATCCTCTCAGCCACTGTGTCCTCAGAGCCTCTGGAATCACACACTCCTGCACTTCACAAACGAGAATTCCCATGGTCACACTCCCAGCCATGCCGGGACCCCTGCCCATCTGGCTTGGCTCAGGACTCTACCATCCATAAGCGAGGTTCAGCAAGCTGTGTGAAGTGCTCGTGCACCTGTTTAGGTTTCATCTGGGAACAAGGATGACACTGTGTGTGACAGACCACCTGATTCGACTCATTCAAAAGCATTAAGCAAAAGTCTTTTTCTCAGCCCCCAACATGAATGTGATATTATGATGCTTGTTGAAAATTAGATTGTATGTGCACAGCCCTCGTTGTCTCTTACATAATAGGTTTGACTGTATACAGTGCCTCTTTGCCTCCAACCCCATAAGTCACCCCTTTCCTTTGGCTTGATCTTTTTCCCCCTCAACACCGAGCCATTCACAGAAGAGGCAAAAGAAGATATAAGGGTGGAGTTTTTTTTTTTCAGCCACTGCACGAAAGTGATCAAAAATGAATAGAAGGAACGAAAGCTTCTCCCGTGGGAAGAGTAGGAAGGAAACTAAAAAGAAAAGAGAAGCTTGAAGACAACAGCCTTCCTCCGAGCCTCCTCTGTGAGCTGATGTACTATGGGTAGCACAATGTCTCTCCTTTGCTGTGGAGTGGCAAGTCCATCGGCTGAGAGCACCAGCCTGCTGGGTAAAAGTCTACATTCTGACCCATGTAAACTGGGTCACCTTGGTCAATTTGATGAGTTCTTTTTTTTTTTCTTTTTTGGGATTTTTCGAGACA